>NW_020837946.1:56884755-57102584 GCF_003676395.1 Aethalodelphis obliquidens | reverse complement strand
TGTGTGTGTGTGTGTGTGTGTGTGTGTGTGTGTGTGTGTGTGTGTGTTTTGGATGCTGGGTGACTGATTTTAAGCAAATGTACATTTATCCCAGATAGAAAACCTAACTAGAAATTTTGCCTGAAGTTCAGGTTTGTGAACATTTTACATTGAAGTAATTACTACCAAACAGTAAAAGAAGAACCATGAGTTATTTCTCATTAGACCTTTCCTTCAAAGTTTGAGAAATCTGAATTCATACTAAAATTTAAGTATGACAGTATCTGATAACTTCAGTAGTTTCTTCCTTTACCTTAATAGACACTGCCTGAAACTCTACTTTCACAAATATGCCAATGATTGTCTTCTCTATTACCCCACAAACCTAACCACCACCTTTTATACCCATTATATGGTTTGCTGAGGTAAACAAGATAATAGAAACAATTTCCATACAATCTGAGGCAGGCTGAATCTACCCCGTTGAAATCAGTCTGGTTCCAAGGGGGTTTTTATAAAAGAAAATTATAGATCTATCTACACGATATTGATACATTATAATTAATAATATTAATTGAATCAAGATTAAATATCTTAGTAATTCTAATAACTAAGAAATAGATATGAATGTCATTAAATAACAATGATCCACACAATAATATTTTTGCTCACTGGTGCTAAGTATTACCACATTTACTACCACAACCAATAGGACAGGTCTGGAATTTGTATTTGTCCAATTCTTCATGAAGATAAAGAGTTTTGGATATTTTTAAGTGTTTATAAGGAGGAAATCTCAGCTTTCCAACCCTAATCAGCTATTTATCAGACCATGTGGCCTCATTGGTGGGGCATATAAACAAGTTTAATTTTTTTTAAAGGCATGAAACTTATTTAAGAATATCATTTAAAAACTTTGCTCATCGTTTTTTTAACAGTTTAATACTAAATTCACTTTATTTTTTCTACTGTGAAGAAGCAGAACAGATAACTTCATGTTACTGCTCAGGCATATTGCTACATAGGAAGGGGGGACAGTTTTCCTGAATTAATCTGCAACAATGCCAGTCTGATATCCTGAGGTCTAATCACCACCAGGTATCTGTATATCAATATGTTAGTCTAAGTGGATGAAAGGGATTAGATTTCAACTCCCCAAAGTGAATCCTCTTTGGGGGTGTTCTTTCCTTATCCTTTCTCCTTAATGTTCTTCGAGGTTTTATCCTTGGTCCTCTTCTTTCTTCTGACATTCCCTCCCTGGCAAATCACCGTCTCTGAAAGCATCAGTAATTCCCCAATGTAGGTGATTCCAAACTGTAATTTTAGCTTAGTTCTCTCTAGAGTACAGTGCTTGCTCCTGGCATTTCAAACTCAGCATTTCTCAAATTGAACTTTTCTTCCTTAAACTTGCTTCTTCTCCTGGCTTCTCCATTTCTGTAAATGGCACTGCCATTCTCCTAGTCATCCTATCTTGAAGGGAGTCTTTGAGATCTTTGACTCTTTCCTCTCCTATGTCCCCTATATCTTATCCATCTCCTTCCACAGTCTCTCCCATGTCTGTCTCCTTTTCCTTTGCCACAGTCCCAGTTCAGCTGCACTAAGGCTGCACGTTAGATCACATGATGAGCTTAAACAACAGCAGCGGCAGCAAAACCATGCCGGCTCCCATCCCAGACCAACTGAATCAGTAGCTCTGAGGGAGGAATCTAGATTTCAGCATTTTTTAAAACCTCCTCAGGGTAGAATAATGTGAAGATGTACTTGATAATCCCTGAGTTAGATTCTCTGCAAAATAAATCCTACATGTTTTCCCCACCTCTGACTCTCTCGAGTCCAAGCCTTCCTCTACATCTCAGCTCTAGCATTAACTTTCTTATTGCACTGTTCTGGCCAAGGCAATAAGTTGCTTAAGTGCCTTCCACATCTCCCCACCACTGCCTTCAAAATAAAATCATGTTCCTTATCCTAGTCATGGAATTATTCCAGAACTTGGCCTGTACTCTCCAACCTTATTTCATGGTAGCCCTGTCCATATACTATAAGCAATTGCCAAAATAAGAACGCTCTTCTTGCCCTTAGTGAATTTCTTTGCTCCTTATGTTCTCCCTGTCTGAATGAATTTCCCTAATCTTTGTGCTTCACTTAGGATGCTTTCAGCCCCAGGTTACAGAATATGCAAATAAAAGTGGCTTAACAAATAAAAAATTGTCATTGCACATAAAAAGAAGTTTGAAAGTTAGGGAGTTCTGGGATTGGTTTTTTATGTGTTGGATGAAAATTGCTTTCCCTGCAATTCTCTTGATTTCCCCCCAGGTACCAAGATTGTAGCCACTACTCCAAGCTTCACATCCTTGGCTGACAACATTCAAGCCAGGAAGGAAGCACAGTTTCTTTTTTTTTTTTTTCCTAATCAGGAAGTAAACCTCTTTCCAAAGGCCCCGTATCCAATGTCTCTTCAGTACCATTCACCACTGAGTCAAAAGACCACGCTCTTGCTTCAGGGAAGACTAAAGAAATGAATGCCTTGTGTGTTCTCTAAACTGGGAGGCTGGCTCTTCTAGCCAAGAAGTGAGTTGGGAAGGTAACAACACTGGGACGCAAACACCAGGGAGGGTCTCTCATATTTGTCTTTTGAAATACAGTATTTTCAAAATTCCATACAAACGGAATTTGAATTCCATACAAAAGGCCTTCATGAAGTCTTTCCCAATCCTGACCAGGCAAAAGTCTTATCTCTGAATTCCCATGATATTTTTGTTCAAATTTCTCTTCTTGATCTTTGTGTACTTCTGTTGGTTGTCATGTGACTCGTGTATGTCTTATTTCCCATATTGAATTATAAGCATCATGAGGGCAGGGGCCATGTCTCAGTTGTCTTTGTATATCCTGTAGTACCAAGTCAACTGAAAAATATTTTGTTGTAAGAATGATACAATCTGGCACTTACTGCCTTCACATTATTTGTTCAGCTGTTTCCCTTTTCATACTTGTTTCCAGTGTACTTATTTTAGGTAGTCGGTCAGCTGATGGAGGTTGAGTCATAGTAATATCAGGATTCAACTACTGTTTTCTCCTTGTCGATCTCCTTCTACCCAGTCACCTGAGGGGAGCAGTCTCCCAGTTCCCATTTCTGCCAGTTTCAGACAGAACAGATTCAGTGGTAATAAACTAGTTGTCACACTCTGAGCACCTCTCTCAGTAAAATATTTGCAGTTCTCTGCTTAGAGCCTCAGGCTAACGAGACTGCAATACATGCTGCCTCTAGGGCTAATGAGAAAATTCCCACCAGGCAGCACCTCACCCCCACTGGGCTCTCCAGGGAGGGTCAGCCCAGCAGAGAAGGGTGCTACATCTTCACCCTGCTCAGGGAGACACTAGCTGCAAATACCAGGCTCTGACAGGAAAACAAATGGAAACTGGTGGGAGGGGGTAGCACTGAGGCAACGGGACTGATTTAAAGAACAGTGATAATGATAGTTTTCAAAGCTTTATTTATCTGAGAATGAAAGGACAGGAATTTCATGGGCCTGAAATGCCAGAAGCTAGGTTGCTCTCAACCACCCCTGTGGTGCTTCAGCAGAACTCATATGGAGCGTTCTGTGGGAGCAGCTTCTGGGAAAGAGGAAGTTGCTTTTACACCCTGGTTATGTTTTCCTGCACATGATGTATGGAACAGACATGGCCCTTGAAAACTGTGTTTCTGCCCTCTCTGTGGCTCATAATCAAAGGGGGAAATGTGCTCTAGATTGTTGAGTGTGTGTACGTGTATGTGTGTGTGTGCACACACATTTTCATGAATAGTCTATTTGGGGACGCCACTTGAAAATGGGTTCACATTTTCTGTCTTGGATGAAAGGCTCATCTGGTGCAGCAAACACAGAGGAATTAAATTGGATTTTCCCGGAGTGGGGAGGCGGCAATGCTAGAAGCCTGGTAGAATTAAGTAAAGCAGTGGGGGGGCTGCCTGTTTCCCTTAAGGAGGGTTGTGGTTTGTTGACCAGTTTTAAACTATTGTGACTGAGAGGAAATCAACTGGGAAACTTTAAATGTCTTAATTGGCCATTTGAACATGGACAGGGGCTCCAGAACAATTTGATATCCTCTGTGTCCTGTCAGAGGATGCTGAGGGGCCTTCTCCACTTCAACTTTTTTCTTGAGCAGCAATTCTTTGAGGTTCTTTCCTTTCCCACTTAGGTAGCTATGGGCCTAGAAGACTGTTCCCTGCACAGCACAAATAGTGATTGCTTTCTGAAATCCATTTTTCTAGTGCCTGAGGGACAGGGATAGGACCTAATGGGGTAGACAGGATTCGTGCTTGGCTCTGGCCAAGTTACAAGGACTCTGAAAGGACAGGGCTCAGCTGGGTGAGCTTGTAAATTTAGATAAACCAAAGGGGCCTCTTGTGTGAGTAACCCTAATGCGCCAAAAGATGATGCCAGTACTGGGAATACTTTCCCAAAGTCACTAATCCGGCAAAATGAAACAAACCAAGTTATAACATTCACTCTTCAATAATTTTACTGAGCGACGGATATGTGTGAGGCTCTGGACTAAGCACTATACCTATATCATCTAATTTCATATTTGAAACAGCCCCTTGAGGTTGCTACTGTTAGCTTTGTTTCACAGATGAGGACACTGAGATTTGAAAAGTTTAAATCAGTGATTTTTGAACTTCAGTGTGCCTCAGAATCACCTGCAACTCTTATTAAAACACAGGTCTCTGAAATTCCTTCCTGTCTGACTGCCTGGGAACTGGAACATCATATTTTTCCCCTGCCTTTGGACTTGAACTGAGACATCGGCTCTTCCCGTGTCTTGAGCCTGCCAGCCTTTGGATGGGAACTCCACCATTGGCTCTTCTGGGTCTCTAGCTTGCTGACTCACTCTGCAGATCGTAGGACTTGTCAGCCTCCATAATCATGTGAGCCAATTGTAATAAATCTCTTTCTATAGGTATAAACATCCTGTTGTTTCTGCTTCTCTGGAGAACCTTGACTAATACAGATTTCTGATTCAGTAGGTCTGGGGCCAGGCCTGAGAGTGTGCATTTCTAAAGAGTTCCCAAATGATGCTGGTGCTGCTGGTTTAGAGTCCACACTTTGAGAACCTTTGCCTTAGGCTAAGGAAACTCAAACAAGCTTCTTTAATAATTCTCTCAGCCCAGATTTTATTGCCTAGATTCTCCCAAGAGACCCAACTTTCTTTAAACACACACAACTTGTTGTGCACGTGAGATGAAAAAGATACAACTCTTTCTTTCAAGGTGCTCACAGTCCCTCTAGAGCTGAGAGTAGGAGACAGAATACAATATGTAAATAAATCATTTCACTAGAATGTAACAAGTGTCTATACAGAGTTCAATGGGGGCAAAAAAGAGAGAGGAGTCAGGTTTACCCGAGGGCAGAGGATGCCTGAAGTCTTCACAGTGGAAGGAAGACCAGGGCAGGAGAGGAAAGATGCAAGAAACCAAAGCTCAGAAAGTGTCGCCAGTCCCTCCTTGCATCTTGTTTATTTTCAGTTTGGCCTGGTTTCTTTCAGCTCTGCTGGGGCCTGATTACTCTGGTTGGTGCTTTCGGCATCTACCCTGAAGTGCACTGGTTCCCTCCCTGCCAACTATCCCCACACCTGGTCTGTTCAGGCCCATCCAGGAGACACTCAGGAGGAATGCATGCTGACCCCCTTCCTTGTCAATTGTTCTGGGGATTGAAAGAGGCTCCATGAGCTTTACAACCAGCGAAAATTGTCGCCAGCTTCACAATTCTGGCCAACATGTCTACGCTTTGAAGTCTGGTTGCTGCCTTTTACAATTCTATTTTTAAAATGTATTAAAGATGTTTAAACGTGGCAGAGACTTCCAATAAAAGCCAGGCTGCTTGAGAATCAGGATGCTGGTCTCAATTTAAAGTGCCTGTTAAATAATAGGATACCCATGTAAAAGGGGTTCCGAAAGACTGACCAAATAGCTCTCATGGAAATCAAGCTCACTCACCAACGCCTCTGATAGGATTCCAGAGGTTATCAGGCCCTGTATCTATCCTCTGTTTATGCCATAAAAGTGTCTTTTAATACAAAGTGAGTGAATTTTTGTTTGAATCAGTCACTAACAAAAAGGCACTAGACTAAAACAGGAAGAAGTCTCTAATTAAATATTTTGGCATAAACTTTGGCTAAAAATCAAGCAAGGGCTAATAGGTAGTTTCCATTATTCCACAAGGCCTGGCTCCCAGAAGAGGAGTCTGGGGTCATACTATACATCCACAGAATCACAACTCTGAACGTCATTTGGGGACCAATCTTTCTTGACAGTCCATTTTGTCTTGAGAACTTTATTAGACCCTTCAGGAGGCTACTAAAAAAATAAGATGTGGTTCCTGACCTATGCCCTGCCCATCACTGCCACCCTCAGTTACTCAAAGAGCACTGTTGACTCCAGCTTCAATCTTGTCCACTTTAATCCATCCTTCCTGCTATTGTCTTAGTTCACATCTTTATCTGTGTGCCAAATACTGTAGGTTGATTTATCCCACACCTATTTCTACACCCTTTGTTCAGTGTCTCCTTATACTTTACAGTCTAGAAAGCTGAAATTCCCATTCCCAGACTCTTGAATTTAGGAGAGCTCATGAGATACAATCTGGCCCATGAAATGGAAACCAAAGTTGGTTGGGGATTTCTGGGATGCTCTTGTTTTCCTGAAACAAGCACTGACTCTTCTTTCTTCCCATTCTTTCCTCCTTTCTACTGCCTAAAATGTGATATGCCAGCTAGATCTGCAACTGTCATCTTGTGATTATGACAGAAATGAGAATTGCAGAGTTAAGCTACTGAACCAGTGTCTGCAATTACCAACTTTTGGACTTCTTCTTATGGAAGAAAAAATAAAAATCTGAATTTGTTTAAACTACTATTTTTTAGTTCTTTATTACTTAAAGCCACAGATACTTCCTAACTGAGCTATTACATGGGCTCAGTGTGATTAAGTTACTGGCTGGAGTACACACAGCTAGTAAATGGCAGAACCATGACTAAATCAGATAGATACCAGGCTAACTTTAAAACTTGTCTTTACTGAATTTTCTTCTCTGAATTCCTTGCATAGTGCGGTGTCTAACTGGAACATTAACGTTTTTTCTTTCCTTCAGGAGAAGATACCTTCGAAAATCTGCTGCAATCTTTCTAGATAGATACGGCAAGTTGCCTTGCAACAGAACTTGTTCTAGGAGAGTCACTGGAAAGACTCCTCTCGATAACGTAACTGTTAGGCAGTTGGCCTTGGCTGCACTGGGGAAAGAGTAACAGGCCCTTTTTGTAGCTTGACAAAGGCAGCCCCTCCAAATAACAACCTGGTGTATAGATCTGGTCATTCTGGGAAAAATGAGGAAATCGTCACAGACAGCAAGCAGCCTTGTGGGAGGAAACTGTGGCACTGCCAACTCCACCATTCTCCCATCTTTTGAGATTCACAACTTTAGATGTCTCTGCTGGATTCAGAGAGTTTCAGCTGAGGTCTACTTGTAGGAAAAGAAAGTGAAGACAACCCAAGAGGAAAATCCTTATGGGGGAAAGCTCTCTAGAGTGGGCCTCCTGGCTCAGTGGCAGTACCTAGATGCAGAGAAGGACTGGTTCTGGCACAATGAGGACCTGCTTTGAGAATAAGAGCTGAACATGTCAGTGTGAACCAAGCACTGATAAAGTCTGTAGACATATCTGAAACAGCAAGAGAACCACTGCGCAAAGATGCATCAGAGTATCGGACCAACAACAATAGTAAGTCTTTTTCAAACTGTGGCATCTGGCAGATTCTCCAGTTTGCTTTCTGAGAGACATCCAGAAGCAGGACTTGGCCTCTTTAGACTGGGGGGAATACCCAGGGTTCTTAGATAGTGTAGAAGGATGCCCTCAGAAGGATCCTGGATTCTTGTTATTCTGATGAATGGGGGATAGAGCTACTCTAACTTGAAGAATATAAGATGTGATCAAATTTGCTTCCTGAGTTGGTGAAACGGGTCATAACAGCTACACAGGTAATACGGTTAACAGACAAACATCAAGGGAAAATATTATAACTGAAATGACCAAAATATGGGTAATTAAATGGTTGGGAATTGTTAGTAAAATGTAGAAATCTATTTGAATTCAGAGCACACTGAGTCAACTAACTCATATTTCAAAGACTGCTTTTATGTTGAATATTTCCTCCCATGGTCAAGAGTCTCTGGAACCAAGAATTACACTGGAGAGGGGGTGGGTCACTGGGGAAGTCTGTATTATTTTCAGTTCCATGTTATTTACCATGACTTCATAAGCCAATAAATATTCATACTGGCTAGAATCAAAGATAGCATTAACCTCCTGGTATGTATGAGAGAGAAGCTTTGGTCCTAATGCTAATGACCTTTGCATTATTTTATCAAGATCTGTAAACTCTGGACCATTCTGAATCACAGTATTGGAGAGTCAACACCAACATATTAAAAGTAAAAATTGTATATACAGGATAGTGGCAGATAAGCCCAGCGAGGGTAGATCAGATGGCTTAATTGGTGTTTGGCTTAATTGGCAATATTCATAATACTAAATGTTTAGGATTTTACTAATAGTGCAAGATTTAGAGTTATAGTTTTAGAGATCCATTCCAGACATACAAGGAAAAAAACAACGAACTATAACTATCTCAAAATTCTCCAAGAGGCCTTAAGTTCTTAACTCCAAGCAGGGGTCCTAATGAAAAACATACTGTGCCAGATTTAGTTCATCAGAATGCCTCCAAAATTAATTGGGAAGGAGGGATCTAATGGGTTTTTAACAGTTATGAAGTTGTGCCAGGCACCCTTCATATTCCTTTAATCAATCCCCACAATAATCACAGGAAATAGGTACTATTATTATCCCCATTTTATATGAGGAAATGTAGGCATGAAAGGCTTTCATGGATTGCCTCAAATGACACAGCCTATAACAATCAAAGTCAAGGTTAAATTCTGATTGTCTCTAAAAGTGCTTGGTTAAGTTGTACCTAGTACCATCCTCCATCTTCACTTTCCCTCCTCTCCTCTCCTCCCTTCAAATACTTCTCCATCAGGATTAAGGAATAATCCATAATCCATACTATTAAGTCTCAACGAGAAAGAAAATTTTCCAGAAACATGTTGTTTCCCTGAATTCCTATTCAAGTGTCTCAAAGGAAATATCAGCTGAAATTTTAATGGCTGGTCTTTACCATATGGTAGGAAATCTATATCCACCCCTACCACTAATGCAGATTCCTCGAGGCCAGGGCCTTACTAATTTTGAATCTCTTTAGGACCTGACAAATGGCCTCACTAGAAGACACTTGACAAATGTGTTGGATATAGGCAAAGCAGGAAATTGAGCTTATTTGATGTTGCCCAGGACTCTTCTCAGGCTGCAGATCAGAGCTAAACTCTGGGGTCCTTGGCTACTGGGTACATGCTGATGGTTTCTTCCATGTCCTTTTGATGGGAAGCTGGCTATACTTCAATCTTGGTTCTCTTCAAGTGTGGGGGAGACTTTGGGACTCTATGAAGAAAGTGCATTAAATTACTTCTACAAAATTCATTGTACTTGATCATAACGTACTAGCATAAAAATTCTGCATAGAATAGCACTCTGGCTTTAGCAGTTGTATTAGTTTTCTATTCTTGCCATAACAAATTCATTTTATGTAAGGGAATCAGAGAAATGTGTCATTTTGTGTCAGGCTTATTTCACTTAGCATATTTTCAAGGTTCGTCTATATTGTAGCACGTATTCTTGTAAGAGTTTTATAGTTTACCATTTAGGCCTCTGATCAGTCCTAGCCTCAAGAAACAAGTCCTAGCCTCAAGAAACAATACAATCCTACCTCAAGAAGCAAGAAAAATCTCAAATAAACAACCTAACCTTACACCTAAAGCAATTAGAGACAGAAGAACAGAAAAAAACCAAAGTTAGCAGAAGGAAAGAAATCATAAAGATCAGGTCAGAAAAAAATGAAAAAGGAATGAAGGAAACGATAGCAAAGATCAATAAAACTAAAAGCTGGTTCCTTGAGAAGATAAACAAAATTGATAAACCATTACCCAGACTCATCAAGAAAAAAAGGGAGAGGACTCATATCAACAGAATTAGAAATGAAAAAGGAGAAGTAACAACTGACATTGCAGAAATACAAAGGATCATGGGAGATTACTACAAGCAACTCTATGCCAATAAAATGGGCAACCTGGAAGAAATGGACAAATTCTTAGAAAAGCACAACCTGCCAAGACTGAATCAGGAAGAAATAGAAAATATAAACAGACCAATCACAAGCACTGAAATTGAAACTGTGATTTAAAATCTTCCAACAAACAAAAACCCAGGACCAGATGGCTTCACAGGCAAATTCTATCAAACATTTACAGAAGAGCTAACATCTATCCTTCTCAAACTCTTCCAAAATATAGCAAAGGAGGAACACTCCCAAACTCATTCTATGAGGCCACCATCACCCTGATACCAAAAGCAGACAAAGATGTCACAAAGAAAGAAAACTACAGGCCAATATCACTGATGAACATAGATGCAAACAGAATCCAACAGCACATTAAAAGGATCATACACCATGATCAAGTGGGGTTTACCCAAGGAATGCAAGGATTCTTCAATATATGCAAATCAATCGGTGTGATACACCATATTAACAAATTGAAGGATAAAAACCATATGATCATCTCAATAGATGAAGAGCTTTCAACAAAATTCAACACCTATTTATGATAAAAACTCTCCAGAAAGTAGGCACAGAGGGTACCTACCTCAACATAATAAAGGCCATATATGACAAACCCACAGCCAACATCATTCTCAGTGGTGGAAAACTGAAACCACTGCCTCTAAGATCAGAAACAAGACAAGGTTGCCACTCTTGCCACTATTATTCAACGTAGTTTTAGAAGTTTTAGCCACAGCAATCAGAGAAGAAAAAGAAATAAAAGGAATCCAAATTGGAAAAGAAGTAGTAAAACTGTCACTGTTTGCAGATGACATGATATTATACATAGAAAATCCTAAACATGCTACCAGAAAACTACTAGAGCTAATCAATGAATTTGGTAAAGTAGCCTGATACAAAATTAATGCACAGAAATCTCTTGCATTCCTATACACTAATGATGAAAAATCTGAAAGAGAAATTAAGGAAACACTCCCATTTACCATTGCAACAAAAAGAATAAAATACCTAGATATAAACCTTACCTAAGGAGACAAAAGACCTGTATGCAGAAAACTATAAGACACTGATGAAAAAAATTAAAGACGACACAAATAGATGGAGAGATATACCATCTTCTTGGATTGGAAGAATCAACATTGTGAAAATGACTATACTACCCAAAGCAATATACAGATTCAATGCAACCCCTATCAAACTACCAATAGCATTTTTCACAGAACTAGAATGAAAATTTTCACAATTTATATGGAAATACAAAAGACTCTGAATAGCCAAAGCAATCTTGAGAAACAAAAATGGAGCTGGGGGAATCAGGCTCTGTGACTTCAGACTATACTAAAAAGCGACAGTAATCAAGACAGTATGGTACTGGCACAAAAACAGAAAGATAGATCAATGGAACAGGATAGAAATCCCAGAGATAAACCCATGCACATATGGTCAACTTATCTTTGATAAAGGAGGCAAGAATATACAACAGAGAAAAGACAGCCTCTTCAATAAGTGGTGCTGGGAAAACTGGACAGCTACATGTAAAAGAATGAAATTAGAATGCTCCCTAACACCATACACAAAAATAAACTCACAATGGGTTTAAGACCTAAATGTAAGGCCAGACACTATAAAACTCTTAGAGGAAAACATGGGCAGAACACTCTATGACATGAATCACAGCAAGATCCCTTTGACCCACCCCCAGAGAAATGGAAATAAAAACAAAAATAAACAAATGGGACCTAATGAAACTTAAAATCTTTTGTACAGCAAAGGAAACCAAAAACAAGATGAAAAAACCCTCAGAATGGGAGAAAATATTTGCAATCGAAGCAACTGACAAAGGATTAATCTCCAAAATATACAAGCAGCTCATGCAGCTCAATATCCAAAAAACAAACAACCCAATCCAAAAATGGGCAGAAGACCTAAACAGATATTTCTCCAAAGAGAATATACAGATTGCCAACAAACATATGAAAGGATGCTCAACATCACTAATCATTAGAGAAATGCAAATCAAAACTACAATGAGGTATCACCTCACACCTGTCAGCATGTCCATCACCAAAAAATCTACAAACAATAAATGCTGGAAAGGGTGTGGAGAAAAGGGAACCCTCTTGCACTGTTGGTGGGAATGTAAATTGATACAGCCACTATGGAGAACAGTATGGAGGGTCCTTAAAAAACTAAAAATAGAACTACCATATGACCCAGTCATCCCACTACTGGGCATATACCCTGAGAAAACCATAATTCAAGAAGAGTCATGTACCACAATGTTCACTGCAGCACTATTTACACTAGCCAGGACGTGGAAGCAACCTAAGTTCCATCGACAGCTGAATGGATAAAGAAGATGTGGCACATATATACAATGGAATATTACTCAGCCATTGAAAGAAACGAAATTGAGTTATTTGTAGTGAGGTGGATGGACCTAGAGAGTGAAGTAAGTCAGAAGGAGAAAAATAAATACTGTATGCTGACACATATATATGGAATTTAAAAAAATGGTTCTGAAGAATCTAGGGGCAGGACAGGAATAAAGATGTAGAGAATGGACTTGAGGATATGGGGAGGGGGAAGGGTAAGCTGGGACGAAGTGAGAGAGTGTCATGGACTTATATATACTACCAAATGTAAAACAGATAGCTAGTGGGAAGCAGCCACATAGCTCAGCACCAAGATCAGCTGGGTGCTTTGTGACCACCTACAGGGGTGGGATAGGGAGGGTGGGAGGGAGATGCAAGCGGGAGGAGATATGGGGATATATGTGTATGTATAGCTCATTCACTTTGTTATAAAGCAGAAACTAACACACCATTGTAAAGCAATTATACTCCAATAAAGATGTTCACAAAATAAAATAAGCAAAAAAAAAAATAGGATTTATGTTTGCCATTTTCTTGTTTTCTATATGTCTTACGTCTTTTTTATTTCTCTATTCATTACTGTCTTCTTTTGTGTTAAATAGGTATTTTGTTCTGTAAGATTTTAACTACCTTTTTTTTTTTATCATATATTTTCAAGTTATTTTCTTGGTGGTTGCCCTGGGGATTACCATTAACATCTTAATTTATAGCAATCTAGTTCAGATTAATACTAAGTTAATTTAAATAGTATATAAAAACTGCTCCAATATAGCTTAATTACTCCTCTCCTTTATACTGGTTTTATCACAAATTACATCTTCATATATGCTGTTACCATCAGCATACATTTATAATTATTGCTTTATGAAGTTGTCTTTTAAATCAGAAGGGGAAAAGTAATTAGAAACACAAAGTGCATTATTACTGTCTTTTATACTTACCTACATAAGTAAGTTACGTTTACCAGTAAAGTTACCTTTACCAGTGTTATTTTTTCATGTTGAATTGAATTACTACCTAGTGTCCTTTCATTTCAGCTTGAAAAATTACCTGTAGTATTTCTCATAAGCCACATCTGCTAGTAACAAACTCTTGTAGCTTATATTTATAGCAGTGAACTCTCAGTTATTTTTTGATCTAGAAATTCTAAGTTTTTTCCTTTTTTTCTTATCTTCTTCATGTTTATAGTATCATTTTACTGAATATGAAATTCTTGACTGACAGCTTTTTTCTTTCAGGAATGCATATGTTATGCTGCTGCCTTTTGGATTCCATAGTTTCTGATGAGAAATCAGCTGCTAATTTTATTGATGATCCCTTCCTTACACATGTTGGGATCTCTCTTGGTGCTTTCAAGATTTTCTCTTTGTCTTTGAACAATGTGATTATAATGTGTCTAGATGTGAATCTAAGTTTATCCTACTTGGAGTTCATTTAGCTTTTTGGACATGTAGGTTAATTCTTTTCATCAAATTTGGACAGTTTTCTGCCTTTATTTCTTCAAATATCCTTTCCATCCCTTTCTCTTTCTTTGTTTTCTATGGGACTCCCATTATGTGTATGTTTCTATGCTTAGTGATGTTCTGTGTGTCTCTGGTCATTATTCTTTTTGCTCTTCAGACTAGATAATCTCACTTGATCTATATTCAAGTTTGCTGAGGCTTTCTTCTGCCTGCTAAATCTGGTGTTGAGCCCCACTTGTGAATTTCTCATTTCAGTTATTGTCCTTTTCAACCCTAGAGTTTCTATTTCTTTTCCTCTTTTTAATTTCTACCTTTTAATTAATATTCTGTATCTGGTGAGACATCGTTCTCATACTTTTCTTTAGTTCTTTAGACATGGTTTCCCTTAGTTTGTTGAATATATTTAAAATGCCTGACTTAAAGTCTTTGCCTAGTAAGTCCAACATCTGAGTTTCCTCTGGGATAGTTTCTATTGATTACTTTTCTGTTGTGGTTGCCGTACACTGACCATACAGTTTTGTTTCTTTACATGTCTTTTAATTTTTAGTTGAAAATTGGACACTTTAAATACTATAATGTGGCAACTCTAGAAATCAGATTTTTTTCCTCCTTCCAGGGCTTCTTGATGTTACTGCTTGTTGAAGTTGTTGCTCTCTGTTCAGTGACACCTAAACTAATTTGGTAAAGTCTATATTATTTGTCATGTGTGGCTACTGAAATCTCTGCTCAGTTGGCTCTGTGGTCAGCTAATGACAGAGATTTTCTTAAATGTCTAGAACACTAAGTTTTCCTTTGCCAAGGGGCTGTGTGTGTGTGTTTGGGCACATCTTCAAAACTGAGTCAGGCAGTTGACAACTCTGCCTTAGTCTTTACTTCCTGCTGTGCAGACCCTCAAGGTCAGCCAAAGATGAGTGGTTAGGGCCTTCACAGGTTGTTCCTAAGCATGTGCATAGTCCTATGCCTATACACGGACTTCTAGACTTCCAGGAACATGTTGAGGTTTTTCAAACTCCTATTGACATTTCATTCCCCTCTTAAGCTTTTTGGTTAGTCTTACAGTTTACACCAACTGTAACCCACTTTCTCAGGCAGTTAGGAAGTTAAACAATTACCTGTAACTATTTTCAACAATCTTCCCCAGGGAAAAGCATTTTTGCACTGGGTAAGCTCTGATTCAGGTCAAATAAAGAGAGCCTTGCAAATGTGGTCTTCCAGGGAACCACCAGAAATGTCAAAGAATGACTATATTCTGGGAAAAGGGCTTTGAACAAGTTCTGCCCACTCCGATGGCTGCCAAGCTGTCAGTTTTCACTGCGATTACAGGCTGTTGATTTTCAAGGCTGCCACAGAGCTGGAGAAAGGAGGATGGGACTAGGGCAAATTAAAACACCACAAGGCAATTGTTCCTATCGAGATTCAACTGTTTTTCTTGAAAAATGGTCCCTGGATTGTTGCAAGCCTTTTCTTAATTTTCAGAGTTCTAAAAAAGTTGAGTCTGACCATTTTTGCCAGTTTTCTCTTTGCTTTTATGGAGGAGAGAATTTTCAATGGTCCTTACTCCATAATTTTTGCTGATATAACAGGGTTTTATATTTTAATATTTATTTTTTTTAATTCTGGAATTTTGATTGGTTCTCTTTCAAATCTACTTGTTTTTGTTTCAATACTGCCTATTTTGTTTAATAATTTATTTTTTGTTACATTATTACTTCCTTAGTTCCTTTCGGGATCATAAACATACTGTACTTGAAATTTATCTTCAGATTACTCTACATTTTAAATCTGGAATGAATTCCTCTTTTGAGTGTTGATTTTGGTGTCCTCTTTCTTAGCTGGATTACTGATAATCATGTGTTTTGTAATTGTAGCTAGGAGGTCCAAGTGAGTTTATGTCTCTTCCTCTCACTCCCTTTTGCTTTTACCTTTCACCTTTCTCTGGTGCTCACTCATACTTATTTTTCTCTGTAACCTCCATATGGCCTTGAAGTCCCAGAACCAGATCTTACGTTGTCTACTCAGTGTAAGGTTATAACAGATACATCCATTAATTAGGGTTGGCCCAGGCCCCACTTGCCTCTTTGATCCTACCTTCTTTCTTCATCTTTCTTTTCTGGCTTGGCATTATCTCCTCAGTCCCCAACTTGTCATAGTGGGACTGGCTCTGGTCTCTCTTGGATATAAATTCCTGGTTGCCTCTGACTTCTTCTGGACTTCATGCCCAGCAGACTAGTGCCTTTGGCTCTGCTGACTGCATTGTGCTTCTGTTTAGTTTTTGTCTGCAAATATTTATCTTGTTTTTGAGTATAGTATGTTTTGTGCATGTATTATTTTTAATATTTTATCTGTTATTTCTACGTTTGGGATGTTGACAAAAAAGAAGAGGGATAAAACATGATCTTATGGTGACCTATTGACTGGAAGTTCTCCAAAAGGGTTTTTTATGTTTGTCCCTTAAAACAGTAATTTAATTTTCTGCAGGTTGTTTCCCTGAAAAGGATTTTAATTTTAGCATTGTTCTTTTTATTTTCATGAAATCTGATCTTATTTTATCATGTTTTTTATCTTAAGATGTTCTCCCCTAATAGACTGCTGTTCCTCTTTTATAGAAGCTCTTTCTTCATCTTCTCCTTTTCCTCCTCCTCATGCTTGTTTCTTTTCAAAAATTTTTAGCTGAAAGGAGTTTGCTTCTGACTCTTACAGTAAATTATCTTCATAGATCTGATCTTTATCCCAATCATTCAGATAGTATTCTTTACTCCTGTTGTGTAATAATCTTTTCAATGGCCTCATGTTGCTTTGATTTTCTGTTCCTTCAACCTTAAACAAGAAGAAGTCTTTCAGATTTGGTGTTTGTCAGCAGTTTGGTTATTTGGATGACCCTTGGCTCCAATGTTGCCGCACCCCCACCCCGAAGCTGAATATGCAAAACTCCTAGACCAGTTTTTAATGTTAAGCAGGTTTTCATCTCACTTGGCAATGCTGGGCAGAGAGGATTTTCTCTTTCCATTCCCTGATTATTTTATACTCTTAAGATATTTAACACAATTAAAACTATTTTTAAAAAATCCTTTACACATTGCTTCCCGTATTCTTTTCCTTGCTTTGATCTGTAAACTTTACTTTTTGTACTTTGCCTCCCAAAATAAAAAGTATCACCTCCATTCTTCCCTTATTTTCACTGATAATTTTCTAGAAGTTGAAGTCTCAAATGACACATTAGGGAAAGTAGACAGGAGTACAGGATATCAGACGACTTACAAAGCGGCATTCATTTAATGAAGGGATGGCTGCTGAGTGTTTTGATTGGTGTAGTTTTTATGTTTCTCAATCATGGGGCAGACAGATGGAGAAGATTATGTTATTCCCCCATTTACCTTTTTGATGGCAGGTGTCATTGGTTTCTAGCTGCATAACACTGTGAAGTCCTCAGTTTTGTTTTTCATTGTAGCACCACTGGGGGAGCTACAGCTTTGAGGTTATTATTCCCACATGCCAGAATAATCCCTATCTTTGCTAACATTTGGGAGGTATTATAAATTTTAGTCCTTTTTTTGGTATCTTCACGGATAATCTTAGAGAAATGTTGAGACAAGCCAGATCAGAAATTTTAAATGGAAGTCATATAGACAAATCCAAATTCCCAAGAGCAAATTCTGGTTTCTTGGTGGTGGTGCTGGAGTTTTGTTTTGTTACAAATTTTAAAGATCCTTTATTACCAATGCACACTCAAACATCAACTCTCCTTAAGTGTAGGACTCCCAAAGAAGTTCTATGTGGGAAAACTTTTAGAATTTAACTTTTTGAGAAGAATTTTGAAGGAGTAAATGTAGAAATCTAGAAAGAGAGTTTGAAATTTTTGTATAAATTTTAAAAGTATGAGCTCCACCAATGGTGGTGTTTAAACTCTTTCACAACTGGTAGATGTGAAAATCAGGAAGAGAAATCAGAATGGACACTGGGTAGAATGCTGGGCCAGGGACATGGGGCCCCTGATATGCCAGGTATTTATTTATTCTTTTGTTGCTGGATTATGGTGGATTTGAAGAAGTCATGAGGGAGGGCCCAGAGAGGCAGATGAGGGAAGCAGATAGGGTTCCACTTTGGGGGACTCAGAGCAGGGGCTATTTATCGGAATAGAAGTATGTCAATATATTAACATCTGGCATGCTGATAGTGGTACAATAAGCTGAACATCACACTAGATTTTAAGCAGTGTGTGGACAGGAACCATGCTCCCTTGCTACTGTGCTATCCTCAGGATATCCTTCCTTAGTACCTGTCTCATGATAAGGACACAATATGTGTGGAATCAATGAATAAATGGGTTACAAATAAATATACACATAAAAATATGTTTCACCCAAATAAGAGTGCATAGTGACAACAGGAGACAGTTTTCTATCAATAAAACAGGATTATGATACTGCCCTTTGTTTTATTTCATAGAGAGAACTCTGAAGAGTTGCTTAGGAAAAACAATTCATTTTACTATCCATAGGAGAAAAATCCTGGTGAATAAATCCTGGGTGGTGTTGTTGACACCATGCCTGGCACCCATGGAAGCCAGTGTAGTCAAGACAGCAATGATGATATAATGGTAACGTTGCAGTTGCTAATTTACTTTTCAGCCAGAGTTAATAAGCAGAGCAATAGTCTGAAAATTACCATGCATTTTCTTCTGGAAAATATTTTCAATGTCTCTTCAATGAACTAGAGAGTGAACCAAAGGCAGGCAAACATTCCTTTTAGGTGGTGCCTAGTTTATATCCAGTCCTCTATTACTGCTTACTCTCCACCCCCACTGCTCCCATGCAAACAACACAATTAATATGCAACTTTGGGAAGCTCCCCAAGGCCCAAGCGAACACACCACCAAAGGAAATTCTTTGAACGGTTGCTCGCTGGCCTTGGAGAATCAGCTTGTGTGTGCCCCTTCTCAGCGTTCCCCATTCGCTACAGTCTTCCCAGCCCATATGGGCAATCATAGCACTTCATTGTCCAGTACCATCATTACAATATTGTTATCATCTGAGCTGGAGTCTGACACTTTCTCTAAGACCTTTCAAATAACCCCTTTACTAGGCTTCAGTACCAAACCATTCAGGGCAAATCTCTGCTTTGTGCTTGTCAGCCTTAATAGACTGGATGTCACTTGAGCCTGTAAAAAGTGCCTGCTCCTCAGCTGTCAGTCAGTCCTGGTGGTGTCAGCTGAGAGCGTCGCTGGAGCTGGCTGGATTAGAGGGTAGTTACCACAGCTGTCAGATTACTGACAGCCTGACACCCACACTCCCAACTTCCTTTTACTGTATTTGGTTTCTATTGAGCTCTCTGGACCTTTCTTAAGGTGGATCCCTCTGTTGGAAACAGATCATAATTTGGCTAGCATCTTCAGAAGTTGGGCTCTTTTCTCCCCTGTTGTGATTTGGAGAAAGCACCTTACTTTGAGCAGCTTTCATATCTCAGTAAATATTTTAAACTCCATTTTAGCAAAAAGAGTCACCTCTCTACACTTTCCAAGTTTACGGAAACTCTGTGTGTGTGTGTGTGTGTGTTTCAATTTCAGCATACTAATTATTCAAGGATATGTAACTCTCACCTGAAATGTTTCCTCTTACCTCCAGTATTTTTATCATCCTCTTTGATGATATCTTTACTCTTGCCCTTTGTGTTAGATAGGAAGCTCATTTTGAGTGTGTGTGTGTGGTGGTGGGGGGGGGTGCTGTATACAGAACTGTTGACTTATGTACGAATGCATGTGGATATATATTCATACCTAATGAAAGGCAGCCAGCTAACAGCCAAGGCAGGAAGAACAAACTGGCAAGTCTCCAAACCATGCCTTCATTAATATTCACCTTCAATACAGCCAATTAGTGAATGAAGTTTGTCTCTCTCCCCTTCTCCTTCTCCCTCTATTTCTCATTCACTCATTTAATTTCTCCCTCCCCCTTTTTTTTCCTTCTTTACTCCATTCCTCATTTGTTAAGGGTTTACTGTCTTGCAGTCCCCAAGATGGACACCAGGCAAACAGAAACAAATGTGCCTACACCCTTGTCACAAGCTCACAGCTGCCTGCTCACATTCCTCAGGTATGTTTGCGTTTCACAGGCTTTTATTTCCAACCAGGGAGCTGAGCTTAATTAAAACTTTCATTTACTTAGGCAATAATCAAGGCTGATTTGCTTTTATTAAACCAGGCTTTGGGACCAGAAATGCAAGTTTTGCACAATCTTAAATTTGCTTACTATTCTAACCTGCTACAGAATTGAACTTGAGTCTGCATTCTGAGCACAGCTTTTAGCACAGACAGGTACATGCACATTTGCTGCTGTGTGGTTATGGGGGAGATAAGGCACCAGGCTTCAGAAAACCTACTTAGACCACAAGAAAGTCACTTCATTGTGTTCAAACTGTTATCCTTTCTCTAAATCAGGGATAATGATACTTATCTGCCAATCTCATAGGTTCGACCTATTGTCCTAATGTGACCATACACACACACACACACACACACACACACACACGAAAGTACTTTCCAAACTGCAAGGTACCACAAGTACAAATTATAATAAGGATTATTCTATATGGTTACATATAGGATTGAAATCTGCACTAGCTTATTTATGCTATTTTGCTTATTTCCTTGGCCACACATATTTTTCTTTTTCCTTTTTTTTTTTTTTTTTTTTTTTTGCATATAATCACAGGGCTGGAAGAAAATGCTCCCCAGTAAAAATAACAGATTACGTATTGATTAAACTTACAAACTCACACTCAAATCAGGAGACTTTAGTGTCCTCCCTGGTCCTTACTATACTTTTAAAAGTGTTGTGGCTTTTTAAGAGCATTGTTGTTTTTCAGTGAGCCTCGCAAAACGGTTCGAATTAAAATGAGTCAGTATCTACCTCAATTGCTAGGAAATTTTGTATTCCTTGTAATTCAGAAACTTGACAAACTAAAGTTCAAACCAGAAACTGAAAAATGTAGTAAACATATTAGAAAAGGCAGAGGGTGGGAGAGAAGGTACAAGAACTTTATGTTTTCAGTGCCAAAGCCAAAGACGTATTTTTTCCAGTACTTCCTCACCATTCCAAAAAAATTTTTTTTAATAAAAAGACCCTTATATTTCACCCAATTAAATGTTGGAAAACAGGCTTTCAATTATTTACAAGCATCCAGAAGTTTTAAATTCAACCAACTCTCCCACATTCTCACTTTGCTCTAACACACATTCTTTATTCCATGTGCCGTTGAGATTGTCTACTCAGTGCCACGATAACCATGGGTTCAATTATTCAACTAATTTAGTGAAAAAATCACATCTAACAAATAATAAGTGGGTTGTGAAAATGTTTCATTTGCAAACCAAGTGTTCTGGCCACATTTTTGCTGAACTTCCTGGGCATGGATTCTAGTCTACATCAGCAATTTGAATGCTTTTTAAAACCCAATACTTTCCTGAGCCTCACTCGTGAATGAAGGCTTGCAATTTGTAAGGTGACTGTCATAGGTGAGGGATTCATCTGTGGTCCCAGGGCTGAGAAGTAGAACCCCAGCATAGCTTGGTACCATAATTAGCTGAGATAACAGACTGGCCACCTTTTGGTAAAAACCTCCATCTTATATTTAACCATAAAGTAGTAAGGGTGTTCTTCATACCTCCTTTTCATGCTCTACTACAGCCTAAATTCCGAAGTGTAAACCTCTCAAGACCATACCTGTGACAATGTAGGCACTGTAAGCCTAGCATTTTTACTACAGACTTTGATGTAGGCAGGTATTCCCGAGTTCGTGTCCTGACTCTATCGTTCACTACCTATGTCACCTTGTACCTCAGTCTCCTCATCTGTAAGAGAGAGAAAACTGTATTTATAAGACTTAAAATGGATTAAATAGGATAATTTATGTAAATTTGGCCTAGAACCTAGCACAAAGTGAGGGCCTAATGAATGGTGGTGGTTATCATCATCATCCTCATTATCATTACTGACATTTGCCGTCTCATTCTGACATAGGCTCCGAGTTCCCTAACACTTTGTGTAAAGTTGAAGAAACCTTTAAGACATTAGTCTTCTTTCTAGCTATCCCTATGCAATACATTCCTATTCATTCATTCATTCTTTCATTCATCCTTGCATTTATTGATTGATTCATTCATTTAATAAATATTTAAGGTTTGCTCTGTGCCAGGTACTAGGCCAGATGAAGAGTTACAAAGATGAACATTACTTGCCCTCCAGGGATTCCTGGTCAAGTGGAGTAGACAGATATGTTAACATTCATAGGGATATAATTAGAGCTATTATAGAAATCTGAAAATGTGACACTGGGAGCACTTAGGAAGTAGCATTTTCTTCTGCTTAGAAATGTCAGAAAAGGCTTCCTAGAAAAGGAGACCTCTGCAGTGAGTCTGAGAATTACTCGGGTGGGCAGACTAGGGAAGGGCATTTTACATACACGTGAAGACTTATAACCAGACCTGTGACCAGAGCAGGGGGCAGGGGGGCAGGGGGGAAACTGCAGCCCATGGTTCTGTGGGGGAGACCAACAGGCAGGTCCAGAAAGGGGGGCTTGGGTCCACCCAAGAGAGCCTGACCAAGCTTCCCTCAAAATTTGGGGATCCATTGAAGGTTCTGAGCAAGGGTATGACAGGATCAGATTTGTCTTCTAGAAAGATTGCCCTGAATGCAGGTGAAGGGTGCATTTGTACCAAAAATTATCCCAGCAGGGAGATAACAAAGACCAGGGAAAATGGAGTGGAGGGAATGACTCCAGAGATTTGAAGGAGGAGGACACAGCCAGGCTTCCTGAGAGCCAGGCTTGGGAAGCTAAGGGAAGCAGGGGTCCACAGTGGTTTCAAGGTTCTGACTCAGGTTACCCAAGTGAAGAGTGGAGTCTCCACTGAGATGGCAAATACAAAGGAGGACCTGGTTTAGAGGGAGAACCTAGGGTGGGAAGGGGTTGGGTACAGAATAGATGAGTTTAGAGTTTGGAGCAAGTTAAATATGAGATGCCCAAAGGACATCCAGTGAATATGTTTGATAAACATGTGAAGCCTAGGTCTGAGCTCTGAAAGGAAATGTGGGCATCTTTAGAGTGGACTTGGTGGTTGAAGCCATAGGTGTAGATGAGGTGTGAACCCTAGGACATGGCAGCCGCAGAGGGCACAAGCTAAAGACTAGGGGTGGAACCCCTTGAGACTCAAGTGTTAGGGACAACACAAGGAAGAAAGGTCTGGACAGAGCCCAAGAAGAAGCTGGGGAAGCAGAGAGAGTGCTGGAGAAGCCGGGTGGAGGTGGGGGGATGGGTATTTAAAGATGATGGCTGGGGGCTGGCAACGTTCATTTCTGAGAGAAGTTTGGGAAGCTGAGCGTCTGTCAGAGTGAAGGTTACCAGCAACCCCGGTGAGAGGAAATTCCATTACTTCTGAGGGACACCCAGATGCTAGGTAGAAGGGTCAGAGAACAGAGGAGGGTGTTATAAGCTTATGGGGGGTGGAGTGAGAAGGACCAGCTGAGAGTGAGAGGTGGAGGATTATGAGGTTACAGATGCCTGCTTTAGGCTTAAAGTCACACCTCTTGTATAGTGCTTTAGTTTTCTTACCACATCCTTGATTGTGGCTTGTAAATCTTTAAATCTGTTCCTTTAACTCTCTTAGATACTCAGTTCAAAAATATGGAATGAATCAAAAGAATCAGCATTTGTCATCTTTGAGAATCCCAGGTGGCTCAAAAAAGTCTTGAGTAGCTTTCAGTTACACATTTTTGTTCTGAAACCTCTCCTTTCAAACTGATTGCATCACTGCCTCCTGGAAAACCCGACAGGTATGATACTCCCCTTGCCTAACCCTGCTTTCTTCCTCGCAGCAGGCAGGAGTGATGAGCTGTATGGAAACGGCAGCTGAGGCACCCAGAGACCAAGTGTCTTTGAACAGCATCCAGCGCCTCCTTCCCCAAACTGCACCAGCACCTGCCTGGGCTGAGTAGCAAGACAGAGACATCTGTGATATCTGATGACAATCATCTCTGATTAGACTGTCACTACATAACACAGGCAAGCCGGGGCCACAGCTAATTAGCTATGTGAGGCCAGCACTCTGTTTACTGGAATTGTACTAACAAGTTGCAGCTTTTCCAAAACAGAAGAGCCATCGCACAAATGCCAGCCAGGAACCCTTCACTCCAACAGTTTAGGGACAGAGCTGCTACTTCCTTTCTATATTAAAACCATGAAACATTAATGTCTCTGAGCTGAGAGCCACTTTTAGTCCATGTTCCCACCTTCTGTAAGCTGTCACTTCAAAAGGTAGTAGTAGAATACGTTGCTTTATAGAATCCAATATTATTCTAAATGGGGTGGTGCTTTTAAATGAACGTCTCTTACTTTCTTTTTTTTTTTCTTTGTAGTAGTTCTTGGGCTATGTCGGAGAATAGGCTAAGTCTGAGAAATGTAGCTAAGATTGGCCTTCTCATTTGAGCTAAAAGGACAAAAGGAACAGACAAAAACTAGAAGCTTGTGGAATTAAGGACACAGCTCTTTCTCATCGCATTGGTGTCTGATAGATTTGATCTATTCATAAACATAACGTATTTAAGGTAGATTTCTAATTTTTGCCATAGAACCAGTATAGCTGGAATTATTTTCAAAATATTTTTCTAAGCTTTTTTCCAACATAAGGGAAAATTTCCATATAAGTTCTCATTCACACATAAGAAGAGTTTCTCTCATAACATTAAGAAATTATATGCTATTTTTGTAGCTTTCATTTCCTTTAGAAACAAATGTATCTAACTTATGACAAGTGAATTGGGAACATTGGAGGGGGAGGAATGCTGATACATCTCTGATCGTTGTTATTATTTAAACATGACTTCAAAATACTTTACCTTGTATAAAAATTGGAAAACTCGAGAAAATTGGACTATTTACAAAGTAAACGAAAATTAGCAATATCATTCTTTGGATCACTTCTGCGAGAAGCTCAAACCCCTACAAGTGGACCAATTTTTTCATATGACAAATCTACCACTTACTCTTCACAGTCCCCAATTTTAGAGCAAAGTAAGACCAGTGTTTTGCTGAATTCCTACTCTCCTTCTCTTAGTCAAAACAGTTTGTTCAGGGACTTTCATAAAACAGAATTGCAGAATAGTTCTAAAAACCTGCACTTTGTTATATAAGTGAATGTCTTTTCACAGGCTCTAACACTTGAAATTGGTAAATATTTTTATTCATTTTCCAATGAAAACTATGGATTATATCCTGAAAATATGTATGAAGTTCCTAGCACCATAGTATAAAATGCAATCTATTGGGAATAAAACATTTTTAATAAGGTCTATTTACTAATGGATGTGGTATTTAATTTTGGTGCTGTTTAAAATAAATTCATTTACATTTATCAAAAGCACAATCCAGAATGTGTTTAAGTAAATCTCCATATTTAGAAATTCAAAAATTGTCTTAGACATGTTCATTCATTTTATGTCCATAATTTAAAACAAGCAACTTTTTCTCTTAATGAAAGTATCTCAGATTTTTTTTTTTTTAATTTAAACAAAATTCCCTCTCCAGGTGGAAAGTTGATTACCAATCTCTGGTCTGGAGGTAAATTTTACAGCTGTTTTAAACCCATGAAAGTGGGTCTTATATTAGAAGTGCTGACACAACCTTATCCACAATGTATCGACATGGACTATACCGCTGTAATAAGCAGTTATTATGTATGTGTAAAAATAATGAGAGGCCGTGTCTGAAGAGAGTTAATGTAAAATGCTAAGCAATTATAGTTGGTTACACAGTATAGGTTAATATTCCTTCATATAGCTGCACTTTTTTCTTCTTTTGTCCTCCAGAACTCCTAATGAAAATTTTGAGACCTGACTGTAATGATAAGCAGCCATTCACACGTCCTTTGTGTCAAGGCTGTTGCATTAATGCTTCCCTTCATATAACATTTTGCATAGCCTAAAGCATCTATTAAAATCCTTTGTAAAATTCATGAAACAAAAGTGGTGGGTTGAGTCTACGGGGAGAGAAAGTAAGCTGCTTATTAGCAAAAAGTCAAAAACACAGGGCCAATTACAGATCCGAACAAGCAGGGCTAAGGACCAGCGCAGGGAGCAATTCTTTCTTCAGCCCAATGGGCTCAAGCGAGGGGCAGGTTGGGTGAAAATATAGCAACAGTCAGAGCAGTAATTAAACGGAGATGTTTGCAGTTAGAAACAGCTCTATAACAATGGAAGGAAATGCTCAACTGACACCACTGTCTGCCCTCACAAAGATGCTAAATTGGAAGGATTTAGGGTTGCTCCCTAAAGAAGAAACAGGGGGTAGTGAAGAGGAGCAGGGGCTCAGGAGATATGTAAAGAATCTGTTTGGTATTTCAAATGTTATAAATTAGATTTTTTTAAAAAGAGAGAGAGAAAGAGCCTTCCTACCAACCCAGCAACATAAAACTGAATAAACCACAATAAGATTGCCCTTTTTCTGTTATAAACTTGATATTAAGCCTGTCATGTTCAATGACAGCCTACTAGGCCTCATGCTTTACCCTTTGGAATTTGAAAGACTGGCAGGTGTCATGATTTCCTTAATATAAAAGACCTTGCAGGTAATGTTCACCATGCACATTTATACTTCCCTAACACCACTTTCCGCATTTCGGAATCATCAGATGCGCTTTCCACGCAGCTGGTGGCGTGGGGGCTGCCCAGAAGCGTACCTGGCCCGAGGACAATGTGTGCTGCCAAAGGAGCTGGTGGTCGAGGCTGTACTTTTATGATTTGCCTTAGTAGTCTAAACATGCCCCATCTACAATTATGAGCTGCTTTGTAGAACGCGGCTCTCAGAGCATTGTTACGTTTCTTTGCAATGTTGAATGCAACCAGAATGGCTCCCATCTGAGTTGAGACTAGAAACAGGGTCACATTTAAACAATAACCCCCTCTCTGTAACTGCCCACCCCAGCCAGAGCCTTCCAATAACGCCAAGTGGGAAAAAAAATCAACACTTAGGGAAGAACAAACCCCTATTGAAGGCTAAGAGTTCCATTTCAACTGGCATCACTAATGGCACCTGTTTGTTACCACCCAATGTCACTTTAAATTAAACAAATGAGTCTTTTCAGAGGAATCAGTGGCTAGAATGAGAATCTGACATTTTTTTTCCAACCCAAAGAGGGAGAATGAGTAGTTCTAGGTACTATTTAGCAGAATAGTTTCATGTAAGAAATTCAGTAAATCTGTCCCCATGTATTTTAAACTTTCTATTGTAGAAAAAAAAAATTGAATATACAAAAGGAGACAGAGTAATAACCCCCATGTTCTTATCACCCTGCTTCGACAAATATCATCTCATGCTCATGGCCAGTCTGGTTTCATCTATACTTCCTCTCACTTCCCACCTCACACTGTTTGGAAGAAAACCCTAGGTTTCATTTATCACATCTGTATACATTTCAGGAGGTATCTCTAAAAGATAATTATTCTTTGGCATCTTTTTACAGGTCAAGGAAATATATTGAACCACAGACCCTTTAGGATTTTTGTGGGCATTTTCCCCCCATGAGCTGCATTTCTCAAAATAATACCATTCTACTATATGTTGAAAGTACAAAGGAAAATTCAAGAGCATCGCTAGTCTCTGGTTTGTTTCAGAAGAGGGTTTTTCTCACTTATTTCAAGGATTTAGGTAGCTGAACTTTTCTTCTGTGAGCCATTGTCATCTTATTTGTAAATGTTCACTTTTGGCATTCAAATATAATCACATATTTCAGGGTATCTATCTTTGTAGAAATTGGTACCACAAAAAGTTTGACTCAAAAGTATGTGTTGATCGCTTACTAGATGCCAAGATCTGCATTAGGTACAAGAAGAAAAAAAATGGCCAGGCAAGGAACGCAAGATACACAATATTGACTCATCCCTCTCTCACTGACCTCCAAACATTGTTGGACATCTTACAGGGATTATACTCTTCAACTGCCTTTTATATTGGTAAGTGTTGCTAAATAAGGAAGCTTTTTGGTAAGAATGACAAAAATTTGCCCTTTCCAATCCTTATATCACTGTTGTTTCCTTAATTGCCCCAAAAGATAAATCTGCTACTCAGATGTAAACTCCTCTCTACTCATTGTAGAGAGGAGTATAGAAGCCTGGAAAAGAGAAATACTCACTTATGAATAGACTGTAAAGAAACGAAAGTGAATTATCGTATTTCTTAAAACTTCTACATAGATTCCTTTTTTCAATTAAAGAAAAACATTTTTTCACCTTTAGCTTTTACATTTATATTCTCAATAATCAGCCAAAACAAAACACAATTTTAAAATAACATTTTCTCTCTGATTTCCTTAGAAAACCAGAGGGGGTAGACTTGGTTATTTGACATGGCAAGATGATGTAATTTTTAAAGGGCTGGAAGATATTCATCTTTTTAAAAAGTTTTGTGTAATGTACAAAAGAACATGTGTAACGTAAATTTGAATTATAAATCATAATATTAAAATAACCACCCAATTCAAAAGCTTACAACCACCAATGCTTCTGACACTCCTATGTGCCCCTATCCCACACCTCCTGAGGTAACTTCTTCTATCCTGAACCTGGTATTTATACCATGTCATAGGTTTTTAAAAGTATAATTTTGCTCTGTAATTATATATCGTACAATTGTTTAGCTTTGTTTATTTGGGGGCTTTAAAAAATGTTATCATATCATATGCAGTCTTTTGAAACTTTTTCTCACTCAACATTTTATCTCAAAGATTGATTCATAATGTATGTGCCTGAATATCATTCCTATTCCCCTACTGAATAATACTCCATTGTGTGACTATAAAACAATTTGCTATTATTTACTATTATTACAGATAATGCTGCTATGAACACTCTTGTGTTTGTCTCCTGGTGTACATATGCAAGAATTTCTCCAGCGCTGATTTTTTTTTTTCCTTCTAAACATCCCAAGAATGGTAGTAGGGGAATGTACTGTTTCTGCTAATAAAGCCCTATTAAGTTCCACTAATTAAATTAATTTCAAGTTTAAAATATATATATATATATATATTCAGTTCTTAAATTATAGTTTTATGTAGATAGGACAATGGGATGATGATTCAACAGCAGGAAGATTTTGCATGGACTGAATCATGAAGCCCTTGAACCAAGAAAGATACGTCAGGAGTTTCTGAACTGCAGGACCCAAAAACCTGCTCAAGGCAGCCATGCTAGTAGTGGCTTAGCTCCATTTGCTAAAAGTGGTTGAGTTAAAAGGAAGACAGCACGAAAAGAAACAGTCATTTCAAGCCAGATGAACGTGGGAACTTCATTTAGGTTACTTTTTTTTTTTTCCAAAAGAACATCATAAACAAAACAAAAGGAAAAAAACCCACATAGCTTCTATCTCTGGAATATTAAATGAAAAAGCATGTTTGGCAAAATACCTCAGAACTTTCTAAACTATTATATCCCTATAGTTTCACTAACATGTTAACCTACTTAGAGCAATTAGTGCTTCATTAGTAAGGCTAACTAACTGTTGCCGGGCCCTGTAATGATTTGCCAGGCTTTCCAGATACAAGTGCATAATCAATGTTTTCCAATTACTTCTATAGTGCAACCACTATTTCAAATAAACTAGATAATAATACAAACCCATTACTGGAGCTGCAGTAGCAGAGGCATTTAATTGCAAGGCAGTTCTTCTCAGCTTTTAAAATTTTTCACACTAATGAAGTGTCATACAAAAAAGTTGTATTGATTTTTCCACCACATGGCTTCAACCACAAATATGTAATTATCCCTTTTATATCTAGCTGGGGGATTAAAATAATCTATAGTATATAGCCTTTACTTATCCCTGATGGGTTTGGTAGTAGTTTTACCCTTTTCAAAATATTCAGCCCTTTGATGAATGAACTTTAGGCAAAATGTTGCTTTATCTGTTTCAAATCTTTGCTTTTTAAAGTCAGTTTGTGTGCAGGCATTAAAGTCTGAAATCTCAAGCTTCCCAAACCACCTAAAGAACACCTTTTGATATAACTGAATTTGCTGAGAGCATCACAGATATTTTTCGCTACTGAAGAAATCAACAAGAGTGTACAGTACTATACACTAGCAGTACCCACATTTGTATTTCACTATATTACATTTTTATTCATAGCTAACATTTTATTAACCATGTTATATTTTTACACAAATAAAGTGGCCCTGGCATTAACTGGAGCCAGTTCTTTCCCAGGTGTTTAGGAAAAAAAAAAAAAAAGAGTAACAATCCATTGATGTTAAATTTATTTTCTCATTACAGTTTGGCCAATAAATCAGGAAAAAAGTATTTTCTTTACAAAAAGAGAAAGTTATTATAAGTATAAAATGAATTTTGCAGAGATTGAGAATTAATACTGGGAGCATAGGGCTTTTTAAAAATTAGCCTGTCTTTCTTGATCTTTTTACACATAAATCGGTCCCTTTCAACATTTTTGCTGAGAATTCTTTTGGTTACACTTTAACATTATTTCAATTATGGTCAGTGTAAAAATAGATTCAAAAGGGTAAAAAACACAGCTTAAATGTCTACAAGACCTTGTTCTTAATATTCATGTGTCAAAAACTGTATCTCCCTATAGTTTCAGTAACATGTTAACCTACTTACCACCCTGAGTTTTCCCAGATGCAAGGATTTTCGAGATTTCCTGACTTTCTGGGTTTTGTGGTTTAAGGAAACATTCACGTTCAAATTAATACACCATATTTCAGAGTTTGAAAATTCTGTCAAGGTGACTGTGGATATTTAAAAAATGTTGTAAGTCAACACTGGAAAATCTTGAAGCAAAAATTTAGTGGCATAGAGATATAACCTTAATTTTTTGTGTGACATTTTAAACCTAGGTATTTCATGTTAACTTTAAAATTTTTCCAAGCAGAGCATTTATGGACAAAGAACTGTCTAAAAAGGATTGCGTCATAACAAGAGCAGGCTAAAAATAAAAATACCCAAACTTACTAAGTGTATGTAGATTTCCATATCTATTATAGCATCCTTAACTTAAAAAAACACCTTTTTATCAAAAATACCTCTTTATCTGTCAATTTTATATATTATGCTATACTACCAAATTGTGAGAGAAGCAAAATGTCAACAAATACATCTTTAAAATAAATGAAACTAATGAATTTAAAGGCTAGCTATGTACAATATTTGGATCTAACATCCATTTAAAATATCCTTCATGGTAGAGATATCTGCAGGTAAAGGGTAAGAGGTAAATGAAAAAAACTGATAAAGTGGGGCAGCTTGGCTATTAAGGAGAGCTGCAGTTTATTTTTAAATTAATTCACACACAAAATGTTTTAATATTGATTTCTAAAAATAAAAATGCCCTTGAGATTTATTTCACACGATTCTTCCTATACGTAGAATTAGTTTTCCTGGCCTTCTGTGGTTTGCTTTTCTTATATTTTAAAACACTGATCTATTTGTCTTTAGGGATTCAGAGAAGCAGTGGTCGTGCCCATGCTAAAACTGGCTGGGAGGTGAAATACGCCTTCTAATGTAATGGACAATATTCCATCCAACTCTTATTTCCACATGCTATATACAGTATATGAGCAGCCTTATGTGGTGGTAAAGTATAAGAAATATGACTGTATTAAAAACAGATTATCATCAAGAATTGTGAGAAAGATAAAAAGTGAAATTTCTGTCAAGGGGAAGAGAGAGATGGGCTCCTCACTGTGGATTTCAACTCTCAAGTCCACATGTAGCTGGTAGTAGTGTGTGTTTTCAAGATACTAAACGCCATTCCCTTGACCGTTGACATGAAGCGATCAGAGTCATATTTATTGATGAAACTCTCAGCCCCCATCCAGTCGCACTGAGTGTGCATCATACAGCTGTCAGCAGAACCGGGGCACCACAACGCTGAGCACTGGTGACATTTCCCTCTCATAATTTATGAAAACAAAAGAACTCAAAGTTTGTAGGACACCAGAGTAATTTTAAAATAGTCTCCATGAAGGCTATATTGTGGTCTGTTAAATAAGCACTTTTCTGGCTTATGGTTTTTAGGAGAACCAATTGCAAACCAAATAAGAACCATAAACACGGCAGTTATTTCAAGAATTTTAATCCTGAGGTAAGGGTTATAAGTTCGACAAGCTATTTGGGGATGTAGTTAATTACCATAATACTACAGCATAATTCTCTTCATGATGTGTGATGGTCTCACCTATACAAGATTTCACAGGTGTTTTATAAGTTTAAGACCCTAAAAAGCCACTTAATTATTTTACATCTTCAAGATAATGTTTTGCTTCTTTGACATTGTTTGGTAGCTAAAAGATGCAGTATTATTTAAAACTAAAAACATTAAGCAAAGAGCAAAAGAATTTGAGTCTCTAGCATCAACTGTTAGATTTGATTGAACTAGTGATTCAGTAATGACCTTGAACTGTAATTTAAGAGGGAGATTCCTCAATAAGGAAGAATTACTCCTGCATGAAGAGTAGCAAATTGCACAACATTGTGGGATTTTTCGTGTGTGTGTGTGTGTGTGTGTGTGTGTGTGTGTGTGTGTGTGTGTGTAGGAAAAGCAGGATGTGTGACATAATGCGAATACATGCATCTTGGATGTGACCTTTGTACTCAAGTTGTTAAAGTATGAACTTAATCTAGAAAAGACCTAACAGGAACTCTAATCGATTGCTTGGGGTTTTTGGGGGGGAGGGGGAGTTGTTTGTTTTTGTTTTGTTTTGTGGTGGGGAGATGGAGGAGGAGGGGAATGAAGACTGGAGAGAAAGCATCACTGAAAGTGAGACAGAGGTATAATTTTCATATCTCCATTCAATTCTGCTTATGATACCCATGGACTTACCTATGGAATAGATTGTGGATTATAACTATACAATGACAAAATCACATCAAATGGGAATATACTATCTATAAATACATAAAACCATTTCATTACTAAAATTAATTTCATCTTAGTATCTTCTTACACCATCTATTCCAAACTGGGAGTGATTTACATTTCCATTTTACTACCAGGAAGCTAAGGTAGAAATGCAGCGAACATTTCTAAAATGAACTATTCAAACGTAGCAGAATTCCTAAAAATGACTTTTAAGTAATTAAGGATATGTGTACAGTTGACCTTTGAACAACCTAGGTTTGAACTGAGAGGGTCACTTGTATGCAGATTTTTTTCAATAAATACGGACCACAGTATTATGGGATCCACAGATGCCGAGCCTCAGAGAGGAGAGGAGACTGTAAAGTTGTTCATGATTTTTCCCGGGGTGAAGGGTGGTGGTGCAGGCACCGCTAACTCCCACGTTGTTCAAGAATCAACTGTACTGATATACTGAAGGCTAGGATACCTTACCCAGGAAAGGCCTGAAGCCCTGTGCAAGCAGAAAGGCAGGGAGAAAAGGTTGTCTTACATTACATACATGTAAACTGGCACTAGGATCTCAACTTGATAGACACAGGTCTTCCTACTCTGACAGGTAGCCCTGGAAACACTGGGATGACTCCTTCTAGGGTGAAAGTTCAGAAAGAATGACCAGAACCACCTCTTCTCCTCCTCTTGTTGGCATCCCTGATAGGAAGCCAGGCAGTCCTTATGCCCCACACTCCGAGCCCTAGGCCACATTTTTTATACCCCCCCAACTCCCCACCTGGATGAAGGTACAGTGATGGAGAAGTGCCTCTGGACCTGAGAGTGAGCAACGCTAGTCCTCGCACCTGAGACACAACCCCTACAGGGCCACCAGTCCCTATATGACTCCTCGCAAACTGCAACTGTTGAAAGTCGGTGTCTAGCGGGGGATAACCTCTTGTATATAAAACTGAGAGTAGGATTAATTTAAAGCAGGGACATTTGTGACCAGAAGGCTGTGGACCTCTGGAACTGGTCTCTTTTTCATCTCAACCAGGGTTTGTATCAGCTTCCTTATCTGTAAAATGAGCCTCATAGAGATGATCTGAGGATTGAGACAACGCTTTGTAAAGCACAGACCACGGTGGCTGGTACACAGCCCTTAATAAATAAATAAAAATAAGCAGCCCTATTTTATCAAGCTACTACAATTATTATATTTATTATATATTATTACTATTATTATTTTTATTGTTCAATGCATAAGATATTAGTGCTCCTGTGAGTGTACATGTGTATGTATTTGTCTCTGTGTGTATGTATGAGCATATATGCATGGACATATGTGTATGTGTGCATATATATGCATATATGTGTATGCACCTATCACATTTTCTCCAAAATCTGTGTGCCTATTATCCAAAGAAGGGTAAGAAGGAGAGAAATGGGTTTAAAAACTGAAGAGGGAGAGAGGAGGAAGAGAGAGCAGAGAGGAAGGAAGGTAAGAAAGAAAAAGAAAAAAAGAGAAAAAATGTAAAAAGTCTTGGCACCTGACCCTCCTCCATGAAGCAGGTATCCTTTCAACCTTTCCCCTTCACCCCCTCCAACTGTGGCACCAGCACAATAGGTTGGTGATGTCCCATCCAATTTATGCTGTCAGTTCATTTTTCAGATCTACTCCCCCTTACATGTATCTCCCAGAGAAGAAGCCAGAGGAGCAATGTTGCAGGGGGGTTGAGATGAAGCCTGTCAGATAGCATCAGAGCTGAAAATTACAGCTGATTAAAGGAATAAAAAACCTCCAGGATCATTTGGTATTCTCAAAATTGACAAGTTAAGGTGCTACCCCTTTAAATATCTGCTGGTCTCTCAGCTCTGAGATGGAGCTTTTTCTGGAACCGTGTTTATAACCCTGAGAAACAGAAAGGAGTGAACTCACAACCTTTTATGAAGCTTTAAAGCTTTGTTTTCCCTCTCCAGTGTTTTTTAATCTTAAAAACAAAAACACCGGGAAACTTGCGTTTGAGCATAAACAGCACATTTTCCTAACAGAAGTAAAGCTCCAAAAGCCTCAGAAGCTGGTGGACCCTGAATACTGCAGCTGCAGTTTATTTTCCAGGGGGTTAAAAAAGCTGCAAAGCCCCCGTTTCTCTTTCTAAAGGAGCAAAGGAAACGATCTCCTTCACAGTGGAAATAAAAATGTGAGTTCAGTACTTACCGACGGTTACACTAATATAATGCCCTCTAAAAAGACGGTGATAACCATATTCACAGCCATTAAACTTCAGGGATACAGTGGAAGCTCGCAGCATCGTCGGCCTTACAGAGACCAGTGTTGCACAGCCTCAAATCTTCCTACTACTTACTGTGTTTTCTGTTTGCTGCTCTTTATGGGAGCGCACGTTTTATCTTTTTATGGATGTTAAAACATTTATAACTGTACAAGGTCAATGTAGAGGGGCTTGCATCAAAACTGAAACTGCACAAGTAGCCACAAGGGATGGATTAAGCCTAGAAGTTCGAGCGAACATCGCAAACGTCTAGATGCCATTTCAGGATGCATGCGTCAAAATGGCAGCCTGGAAGCGATGAGCCAACAAACAGGAACGGTGTCCTAAGAGCAACTTGTGTGCAAGGCCAGGGTGGTGGGAGGAGTTCCCATGGCCTGGCCTGGTGCCCTAGGGGGGCCTCCATTCCTCCTTCTAGTCGGTTCTACTCCCGAAACCCCCACCCTGCCCCATTTCCTCACAACTTACTCGATGCTCACCCTTCTCTTTCTCTCCACACATGGTATTTGTCTCCTCCTCTGGGTCCAGCCAGGACCCAGACTAGCTATTTATCTCAAAGACACGTGGACCTTTACTTAAAGACGTCTACTCTGAGTCTCCAATAGCCTGGTACATGTTTGGTAGTTAAAAGATTTATCATTAAAAGATGAGGTCCTTCTTTGCCTTTTTTTTCTTCAAATATCGGAGAGAATCAACTTATAAACCAACTGAGAAAGGTTATCTCTGGTTAGCCTTCAACCAACATTCCAGGATGTAGGGTCTCAGTTTTTGCAGGTTGAGTCAGAGAAAATCGACCAACCCAGTGAGTTAACTAACAGGGTTGTTTGGAACTATGAGAATGTAGTAAGCTGATTAGGAGAAAGGAAAGCAGCCCTACTTATTACTCCAGATTTCAGTAGACAGGGCATGTGAAGAAGGCTTTTGGGAAAAGCAGGAGTTTCGCTTCCTGAATTCTACCACTTACTAGTCAAGCAACCATGGACAATTCACTTTACCTCTCAGATCATTAGTTTTCTTCTCTATGAGAATAAGGCTACCTGCCCTGTCTTCCCAACTGTACAACAGTATGCAAATGTTAGATTTTGTTCTACTTATCCAAAGGTAAGAAAAATAAGCTTCTAGAAAGTCTACTGGTCCAACAAGCAAAGAGCAGCATTCTAATATCCGCTTTCTCACTGATTGAGTTAACCTTTCTGTCTCCATTTCTTTACCTGTAAAATGGCATAATATGCCAGCCCTATTGCTTTACAGAAGACAGAATAAAGTATTATTGATGAAAATGCTTTGAAAAATGCCAAATGCCATACAAATGTACAGTATTATTATTTCTTTTATGCAATAAAAGCGCTTCATAAAAATTGTCTCCTGGTGTCTGAATTTGATATCTTTAGGCACTGTTTTCTTTAAAACCTGATATTTCAACCAAATAAATACACGACCGTTTAACAATCTTCTGGTGATACATTTGGAGTCTCAAAATATCAAGTTATCCATTCACAGATTTCTCTTTTCAAAGTGGCATATCTTCTGGCTGTCTTCCTTCTATGATTAGTCACAGACTTCAAGGCAACGTCTAGACCATGCCAACTGTTCATTGAAAAGCAAGAAGTACAGGTTTTTGCCTATGTCACTGGAGACAATGAGCTTGACTGATTATGGTTACTGAAGTAGTCTATTCAGTGCATGAACTGGTCCAAAGATCAGACGTTTTATTGAAAATAGAAATGTGTGGCCCCTGAGAGGTACCTGAGATTGCAGAGACGCTCACACCCTCAAGAGGAGGCAGTCTAGCTGGACAGAGGGACACATATACACAAAGGAGAAATTAAACACCCCTGTCACGTGTACAAGACTAGACTTCTGCTGGAATTCTTCTTTTCTTTTTTTTTTTACTCCCAACCACTTTCAGAAGGATAACTTTGTTTCAGCACCCATGATAATTATTGGCAGTATTCCTAAATCCTCAAACCTTTACCTGTTGCACTGGAAGATACATATGGGATTGAGGATAATAATTTATGCCCAGCTTTTTTCCTCTTTTGACTTTAGTTTTGATATCACATCATGATTCAAAGCTTGGTGCACCATAAATTTTCTCCAAATGTGTAGTAATTCCTAGGTGCAGTCCAAAGTTATGATTCATTTATACTGGAGTGACAGCATAATACCTAGGTGTCAGAATCCATTAAAACTGTTCAATGTCTTCTGTTTATTTTTAGAACCAATTGAGACTTAACTGATGGTGAAAAATATACAGTCAAGTGTGTTTACTTCACCTTTACCAAGAATCCGTTATAGTCCCAATTAATTTGTTATTCCTGTCACAACAGGTACTGGATACTTCAAAACTGTCATTACTGTTTCTGCCTCTTTTTTCCTGAGGGCCTGTGTTTATTTTTAACCCATTCAGAGGTATCTGCCTATTATGAGCTAAGTAAGGATTTCTGTGTGTCTGTGTGTGTCTGTGTGTGTATGTGTGAGAGAGAGACAGAGAGAAAGAGAGAGAGAAGTATATTCTCAGAACAACATAACCTGATACAGATTCTGCACCAGAAATCCTTTTCTTACTGCCCAAACAAGATGTTCTCCTCTATACTAACTTTAAAGATTTCTCATAGAGGACATAGAGAACCAGTCCTGGTATATTAGACCAGGTAGACAACAATGAAATTTGAAATGTTCTAAATATGACAGTCACTGAGGTATTTTTTCTGCATAACTATTGTCATTTATGATTTATTCCTGAACATTTTATATATGTAGTTTCTAATGGGAAAGTCTACAGTGCACGGAGAGGAGTGGCTGTGAGCTCTTTCAGGCAAAAGCCAAGTCCAGTTCATTACTCTTTGAAGGAACGAATTAATGTAAGGAATATTTGTAAGGAATTATTTTTTTGTAATCTGAAAATATAAAGCATACAAAAGGGGGTTTCACAAAAAGCATGAGAATTATCAGAAATAGTATGCACAAGATAATTTTCATCACAAAAATTCCCATTTGTACTCAAGCTAAAAATGACAAAACAATTAAAAGTAATTTAGGCATAGGTGTGTGAGACAACCACCCATCCCTTCCCTGTTACTGCTCCAGGAAATTGATGGAGTACTGAAATTACCAAAATTTGATGATCAGAATTTTCTATGATCACTCCTTGGCATGGAGCACACCCGAGGATGTTGTGAGGCTTTTGAGTGGGCATTCAAGAATCAGATTGCCTTGGGTTAAGCCTCAGTTCGACTCTTGGCTTTGATCTGAACTCACTTAGCAATGTGTCCTTGAATAGGCTACTTAATCTAAGTCTCAGATTTCTTTTCAAAAATGGAAATGATAATACTTCTGAACTCCCAGGAGTTCAGTGAGAATATATCATATTGGAAACACTAAGCACAATTCCAGGCACATGATAAGATTATCGTATGTTTTGGTTGTTAATGTAAGAGGACTTACTGGGAGAAGTACAAGGTCTAGGTAACCTAATCATGGGTGTCAGAGCTCATTAGCTGTTTAGAGCCCTCAGGGAGTTTGGCATAACCAAGAGGATTTGTTCTACAAGGATGAGGGAAAGTGCTAGCAGTGCTTCCATATCTTCATTTCTTGGTACACTTGATATTTATAATTATAATTATCATTGTGTTGTTTGCATGTATCAATGTACAACACATTACACTGTATTGTAATTATTTATAAATATGTCTGGCTTCCTCACTTAAACTCTTTTGAGAAAACAGGTCTGAGTGCTTGATAATAAGTGTAGGTTTTAAAAAATATTGGTTAAACATCTGAATGAAGTAGAACTGACCTAATGGTATTACAAACAAATGTGAGATTGTACTTTTGAATTGAGCTTTTGGTTCACTGTAAAGAAAGAGGGTATAAGTAACAAATATTTCCAATACAGCTCTCTAATCATGGGTGTCAGAGCTCATTAGCTGTTTAGGGTCCTCAAGGAATTTGACATAACCAAGAGGACATATTCTACAAGGATCAGGGGAAGTATTAGCAGTGTTTATGCCTCTTCATTTCTTCATACACATGATATTTCAAAGAGATTACTGACAGCTATGTGACCTTGGGCAGGTTGCTTAACTTCTCTGAGCATCCCTTTCCTTTCCTGTAAAATAGGGATAATTAGAGTATCTTTCTCATAGGATTGTGAGGATTATTTAGCATGTATAAAGTTCTTTTAAAAATGCTGGCACATAGTAAGTGCTATAGACTGATTTGTGCCACCCCCAAAAACTCATGTTGAAGCCCTAATCCCCAGTGTGACTATATTTGGAGATAGGGTCTATAAGGAAGTAATTAAAGTTAAAGGAGGTCATAAGGGTGGGGCCCTGATCTGATGGGATTAGCGTCCTTACAAGAAGAGACATCAGTGAATTGATTCTCTTTCTGCCTTATGAGGACACAGCGAGAAGGCAGCATCTATAAGCTAGGAAGAAAGCTCTCACCAGAAACCAAATGGGCAGGCACCCTGATCTTAGACTTCCCATCCTCCAGAACTATGAACAACACATTTTTGTTGATTAAGCTACCCAATCTGTGGCATTTTGTTATAACAGCTTGAGCAGACTAAGACAGTAAGCACTCAGCAAATGTTATTGTTATTATTATTTTTGTTAATTGATATCCTACATTTCCCACCAAAAGGTTCTCAAGCTCTTCTAATGGTCTCTGGGGTGTTTTTCCTTTACTTGGCAAACTACCAAAGCAAAAAAGAAGTCCATCTGACCTTTTTATTGTTATGGTTTCAACCCAAAATTCAACCTTGGACTTTTAACAGTAGAAATGACCAGTGCTACACCTATTTCTTCAGGTTTCCAGCTTGAGACCTTCTGGCGGGTGATAAAGGTTTTGGGTTTCCTGTGCAGAGCAGAATGCCCTAGCTGACAGCAGAATATCCTTTCAATTTTGAATAAAATGAGTGGAAGATATCTGAGAAATTCTGCTCTCTTTCTGCTTGAGTGAATACCTGTCATGCTTCTTACATCTACTGAAGCAATTAACACACACAAAGCTATATTTGCTCAGCCAGTGCTCCCCAACGGGGGTGTTAGCTTATACCAGTGAATAGCAAAGACCTCTGAATTTTTCAGCAAGCTAGTTTCTCCCTGAGCTCCTATCCAGACAGCCATGGAGCAACTCCTGCATACATGCTCACTACTCTCCACCTGCCTCTCTTCTCCTCCTTTACCTTTACTTTCCCCACAGTCAGGACAGTCTGGTGTTCACCTGTAGACCTAACCAGATCTTAGCTCTTTCCTATCAGCTCAGATCCTATCCTTTCCACAAAGGCTTTGAGTAGCCCAGGGCTCCCAACCCTGGCTGCACACCTGAAGGAGCTTTTTTAAAAATGCCAAAGCCTAGGACCAACCCTGTAACAATGATATCACAATCTGAGGATGGAACATGGGCAGTGATGATTCGAATAAGCTGATCAGGTTTGAGACCCTGAAGCAGCCCTAGTTCCAAAGCTCAGTTTCACTCTGAACGTGCATTTCAGTTCTTCACTGTAACTTCACCCTGTCTCCCAGTTTGAGTAACTGGTTCTTGGTCTTGTACCTCTGTGCCTGATTCATCAGCTTGATAACCAGGTTTTCTCCCAAGTTCTCCTGGAATGAAGCCCTGCTTTATTCTTACCATCCAGCCCTCTGTCCCTCTCCAGGACTAGAGGCAAGTCCCTGAACCCTATTCTTAATGAGAAGATCACATCCAGCTGCAGGACCTCTCTGACACTGGCTCAAGGCCTGCCTGCTGGCAGAGCCCCAGCTGCCTGCTCTGAGATTTCCTGCCACCTTCTCTGCCTGACTTAACAGAGTCCCACTGTCTGGTTGGACCCTCCTGGGTCACCTCCCCACATGTCATCTGGACACCATGCTATGTCTGGGGCAGATGGAGTTCTTTCCATCAGTTGTGGGTTTTCACATCACTAATCTGATTATATTCAGAAGATTGTCTTTTGCTCTGAGATCATGCCTTTCTCACTTTTTGGTGTTATAATGCTCTTTCTTTTGAGAAATGACGGTGATAGTAGATGGCAACTGCATCTTGGCAACATTTTTTAAAAAGTGGAGAACCTTATCTCAAGTTATCTCCACCTCCAAATGGCAGTTTCTAGATCTCAGGACCCTTCTCCCCATGTGGCCCATCCCACCAACAGCTCTGCCCCTCTTCTGGCACACAAGCTACACTCCCTTCTCAAGTCATCCCTCCCTGATGACTGCAACCCCTCCTTTACATTGTCTTGGATCAAGTTCTCATTCCAGCAAGCAACCCAAGAGCAAAAATATTATTAGTGGTACTATGTAGGGCCAGAGGTTTTACACATAAGAGGCACTTGAGATCATCTAGCTCAGTGGTTCCCAAGTCTGGGGATTTTATGGTCTAATAAGTTAAAAAAAAAAAAACAAAACAAGAAAAACAGACCAACAATTTTGGGGCTGTTATAAAGTTGCCATTTTTTGTATTTTGCCAAGATGCAGTTGCTATCTACCATCCCCATCATTTCTTAAAAGCAAGGACATTATAACATCAAAAAGTCAGGACAGATGTAATTGCAGATTAAAGGTAATCCTTTGAATGTGATCATCTTAATGTGATGAAAAACTGCCTTGAGTGTTCTTATTTTTCTTAGTTTAATATACACCAATAAAAACTTGGTCATGGACTAGCATAAGTTCTTAGGTGGGTGTTTAAGAACACTAATTTAGTTCAAATCCTACATTTAACTGGTGAGGAAACTGAGTCACAGGGGGTTACCTTATTTCCCCCAGGTCACCTAGCAGATCAGCAGAATCTGGGCTAAAACTCAGGTGTCCTGACTCCTAGGCCAGGCCAGGTGACTGCCTGTGCATTCTGATGCCTCTTGACTAACTGACCCTTATCTCCCTTTTTAACCCCCTTTTTTTCCTTATAGAAAGGCCCCCACTCTCTGCATCAGTAAAAGTCGGACACTCCTCGTTCCTGGCAGCTTCAGTTAAAATGACGAACAGAAGTAAGATGGGGAATAATAACAACAGTTTTCTCTCATCAGCTGACCACTAAGTGCCAGGCATGGTGCTAGGCATTTTACAAATGCTACTCTTTAATCCTTTAATAAGCCTAAAAGGTTAAGTAACAGTTTCTCGATTTTTCAGGTGAGAAAACTGAAGCACAGAGGTCACTTGCCCCAAATTGTGTGGTAGTAAATTCAGAACCCTGATTTAAAACCAGGTCTTCTTTATTCCAAAGGTCCTTCTTCTGTGCAATCCTTCCTCTCTTGGAAGCAAAAGTGGGGGCCTGAATCAATGACTCAGTTCTAGATTCTCAGCTTCTTGCTATCTTTTAAAAGATGCAGAATCACTGGCATACTACTAGATCTTTAGCTTTTTGGCTTTCTTTTCTTTTTGTTAATACAGAGCACCTAATACCTACACCCATAATTCCTGCCCCATGGTCCCAAGTGCACCCTGGAGATCCAACAGGGTGGAGTTTATCATGTAAACTCAGCCCTCACAGAGCACTCGATAAATTAAAGATGTGGCTGAGACCAAATCTGTGCTTGAACTTAATGATCTTGGTGATCTCTGAAGGTTCCCATGGATAGTCCCAGAATTGCTCTAATCTGCATTTGTGTACATTGATTAGTACTTGTTATCCAGCCTAGTCCAGTCAACACAGCCTAATCACCGCAAAATGAATGTGGGTACATGCTTTAATTCCCAGGTTATCTTATTATCCAGAGATATTTGTCCTTATTATTGTTATTCTGGGGAGTTGTTGTCAGAAAACAGGGAATAATTTGACGATCCTGGGAAGAAAGATTGAAAACTGGGCCGGCATTAAAAACACTGAAATTTCTTGGTTCAGATTTGTATGGAAATTACTCAGCTGGATAAAAAAAGAGGCATAAAAAGAGGCCCATTTGGAATCCCAATTCCAGAGTAAACCAAAGATATATCACTATGTTCTTAGACTACCAGACACAGGCACATAATCTCTAGAAGGGAAAGAACTGGGTCTTACTTATCTTTGTCTCCTAAACACACCTAGTGTTTGGCACCTAGTAAGTGCTCAATAAATGTTTGTAAAATTAAACGGGTTATTTCTGAGAAAAATGAAATAGCAGAGGGAGGCAACTGAGACATATTGCACGGAATCCAGTCAGAACGTATATATTAGACACTCACAAAGTTCATAACCAAAGGATTATGGCTGTGGAAACCAATCTGATATCACCTCAGGTATTAGTTTCCTGTGGCTGCTGAAACAGATTATCACAATTTGGGTGGCTTAAAGCAACAGAAATGTATCCTCTTGCCATTTTGGAGGTTAGAGGTTTGAAATCAAGGTGTCAGCAGGGCTGTAATCCCTCCAGAGGCTGTAGGGAGATTCATTCCTTGCCTTTTCCAGCCTCTGCTGGCTGTTGGCATTCCTTGCTTATGGGCCTCACTCCAATCTCTGCCTCTGTCTCCACATGGCCTTCTCCTCCATGTGTTCTCTGTCCACCTGGTAATCCAGAATGATCTCATCTTGAGAGCATTAGCTTAACTATATCTACACAGATCCCTTTTCCAGATAAGAGTACATTCACAGTTTCCAGGATGCAGACATATATTTTTGGGAGCCATCATTCAAACCACTATACTTCATATGATGCCAAACTCAGGTTTAAGCATTGTCTTGGCTGTGTGTTACTGAGATGTAGAGAAAAAATATTCCAACTAGAGAGAAGTGAAACAAAGAGGTACATATTGGGGGCATAATATTTCAAAAACTGTTTATTATTCCTTCCTCCCTTTAGTTGTACTCTCCCCCACTGTGTCACTATTATAGACTCAGGGAAACACAGGGAATGACAGCTGGGAAGGAGGAGAAGTTCTATGCCTGGAAGAGGGAACAAATTTTCTTCATCTTGCAGGCCTTGAGGGCTTCCTGGGAAAGAGGAGGCTAGAGATAAGAGGAGGAGATATGTATCTTTTGTATCTCTCTGTTCTGGGCCCAAGTCTTGGAGGGAAGTGTGTTAGAGAGGTCCAGGAAAGCCAAAAGCAGAGAGGTGTTTTCTCCACTTCTTATGTGAGGCTTGGCAAAGAGATGACCTCACAGGATGCCTCCACAACAACCGGGGGCTGCTATCTGGCCAAGCAAAGAAAGCACCTGAGTTGGCACTCCTGAGCTGCCAGTGGAGAGTGGAAGAGCCCCACACCATCTCTTCTGTGCCACAGGAGGGCCTGTGCCAATACAAGGATCCTACATGAAGGATCCCCACGGTGGAAGCTGAGGAGCCCTGAAGGCACGATCTATAGGGCAGGTTGCCTGGGCTGGGAATAAATGGGAAGAGCAACCAGGCTTCAGGGCATGCATAGAATCTATAAGATCAAGCTGGAGCCAATTCACCAGACAGAGATGGAGCCTAGTGAACAGACCACAAGTTTACAGCCACTGCAGAGGTCAGCACTGGATGCCATCAGGACACCCAGAGACTTGGAGGACATGGAATATCCACTTCTCAGGAACTAGAGGGCAGTACAATGACCTGAGCCTGTCATCCAAAGACACCTCTTCCCACCACAAGGAGGCTGTGTAAACCCTTCCTTCCAGACACCCACAAAACTGTACCTGAGGGGCACAGGAAGAATGGTAGAAAATCAGAAAGTCTGCAATACCTAAATAGTCTATTGAAATTGTTGCTTGGAACTGAATTTAACAATTTGGACTGAGGTGTTCCCCATATCCACTCTGCCCTGGCAACACAGTAGGTTTGGAGTGTATAAAAAAGACTTGATCAGACATGAAAAAGCTAAATTTTCTTTGCACATTTGTAAGGACTGTTTGCCATGCAAACAGGTACAATCATAAACGTGAATTGAAATCTACCTCAAATATTTGAAAAAATGATTTCACCACATTCAGACCAAACATTAGTAGTTTAACATCATTAGTATAGACTAATCCTCAGTACTAGAGAGATGAAAAATATAACCTTGCAGAGTTGGAAGAGCACCAGTTCTTCTATTCCAAGAAGGTGTGTCCCCAAACCACCCTCTACTTCATTTCATTTTCTCTCTCATTCTGTTCATTCCATACATACTTACAGCAGACCTTCTTTGCATGAGGCACTGTGCTAGGTCCTGGGATAAATAATGAATAAACCGGGGGCTCTGCCCAGAACATGTAACTATTATTCACAGACCTTTTCTAAACGCACAGTCCAGGGTCTTGGTAAGCTAATAACACCTCTGAAAAGCCCAACATCACTCCCCTAGTCATTAGATAATTGCCATGTAATCAAGTATTTAATGAAGCCCTCTGATTCTGTGTAGATTCTGTCTGAACCCAACAGTTACATTTTTGATTACTTTCTTGACAATATTTCGTGGTCTATTTATTTACAGAGAAACCTGCCTTCATTTATAACAATATTTAGGTCACTCCAAGCATTTTTATTTTTCCTTTGATTACTAAAAAAAGGATTGGACTGAACAGGAAACAGCTAGATAAATAATGCACTGAAACCTCCTGCAGGACAACGGTTTTAGAATTCTTTGGGCTTCGTAGTGTCATATTCTAAACAATGGGGGTGAACACTATGTTCAATTATTATTTAGATACTAATTTCTCCTTCATCTTAGTGGGTGTTAACTGCCAAATCCATGCTTCACATTCTGAATAATTACTCCCTCAATGATGAACATATCATAATGGTTCATTTTAACAAAATTAAAATAATTTCCCATTTATTTTTTTCACACTGCCTAGAAGTCATGCTAAAACAAAGGGCGAACAGGAAGAGGAAGGACAACGTGAAGTGATGGAACGTTGTGTAACAGCTGCCTTCTCTGAGCAGGGAGGGAAAACTTCATTTACTATCATTTAAAATATTGCAACAGTTCCTAAGCTTCTCCCCTGCCCTTTCTATGTTTAATCCCAAAAAATACCACTTTCAAAGTTTCCTTCTATCATAATGCCAATCGTTCTACACCTCCAGCCCAGAAGACTCACAAACAAGCAGCACAGATTTTTGTGCGAGTGCAGTTATGGTCTATCATTATTAAATGTCTCCTGGTGGGCGGGAGAGGCGCTTCATCACAAACAGCCATTCATCAGCACTCACCCAGCCGCTCACATCTGACCTCAGCAGCAATAATGCCACATCAAGTAGGCCAACTACCCAGTTTAGCAGCCGAGCAGAGAGCACAAGCTGGCTCCAAGATTAAGTACGCTGCCGCAGGCTTCCATTCCCAGGAGCTCCTCGGGCTGATGTTGTATTGATTGAGAAACTTTACCAGTAAGTATCACAAACAACAATAGCCAGGTCAAGACCGGCGATGCCTGAATAGGAATTCCCCACAGAGCACACTCTGAGCCAGGTGCCGCTCTCATGATCTGAGCACAGGTTGAATAAGGTTTCCGAGGTAGGAAAGAGTGAGAACCTGCAGTTGGAAATGACATTTAAGCAAGTCCACGTGGGAACAGAATGAGAGACAATGATGTAATTATCTATTCCCCAGCTTCCAACTGCAGCAAAAGCCTGTCATCTCTCAGCGTTTCTATATTCTCCAAGCCTTCTACTTCTTGCTTTTAATGCCTGTTGGGGGTGTATGATGCCTAAATCCAATATGCAAACACAGGCAGCATTCAGGGTAAACAAAAAATGAAATACTGCCATGTAACAATAGCCAAGCCATTTTAATCTGAGAAATAAAAAGGGAGATTTCTGGCTTATAAGTCTCCCATACCCTAAGAAATGCATGTAATTTTACCTCTTACCAGGTGAGCACTAAATAAGAGAAATGAGCATATATATATATATATATATATAGTTCATGCATATTTTTATATGTGTACAAATCATATTTTTTTGACAAGGTAGAGCTTGTGAAAATGGCCCTTGTGGTTGGGAGAAGCTCTTGCACCACGGTAAGTAAGTACATATAATACCAACTGCAGGCAGGTAGCCTCAGACCCCTGGGGGAAACAGTATAATTCCTGGTGCTGATGTGTGCATGTGAAAGCACACACATACACACAGGTGCACTCTCCCACACAGCTGATGTGATCATTCTCACATCAAATCAAATTCTCGTATCACATACATGCAGAATGGGATGCTATTCCATTCATAACCAGATTCTAATCTCTGGGAGAAAGATGATGCTATTCTCCTTCCAATGTTTCTGTTGATACTAATTCGTTTCTGACCTTCTTTCTCACTGTCCCAAAGTTAGGGTCAATCACTACCTGCTCTCAGTTCTTTCTGTCCTTTACACACACTTCTATTATCATACTAAATGATAATTACGTGTTTGCTAATCTGTCTTCCCTTCTAGACTATTCCCTCCTCAAAAGCAGATTTTTATATTATTAATTTTTGCCTTCCCAGGGCTCAGTGAAGTGCCCCGCACATAGTAGGGTGCTCAATAAATCTGTTTCAAACTTAACAATTGAATTGGACAGGATAGACAGTGAGTTGTCCATCCAACAACTAATCTATCCTGCTGCTTACCAACAGGACCTCAGCTTTTTCAGGGTAGCAGTGTACCTAGCTAAAAAAAAAGATTTTTACCTCTTGTCAGATTGAAAGTTTACAGGTTGAGACTATCTAGAGAGCTATTTTCCTGACTAGAAGAACAGGCTCAGTGGGCATCTATTTCCTGCCCTTCTTCTTCCAGCATGAGCTGAAAATCTGGGGCTGGGAGTCAGGTAGCCAGTCTCAATGTTAACATCTAGATAAGGGATGCTGGATTATAATTATATTAAGGTTTACCAGATATCAACATTCTTAACTTAAAAAATGTAAGTGGAGGATAAAAACCAATACCAAAAAGGACTTTGCTTCTGAAGTGATTTTTGACACCCATTTTTAATGTTAAATGACAATTATCAACCAAGTGGCTTGATAATACTATGTGCTATAGTGATTGTTCCCAGTTAGATGACCAGCAACCTTTTCCCCCTGAGTCCTACAACCACCATGTGTGTCTCATGGACAGTGAAGGGGACTTATTTTATAGTCACTGAGCATCATAGATCTCATTTCTGGCAATGACAAGAAGACAAACCTCAAAGGACCCCAAGTCTAGGAGCTAATCTTCCTGTCATTATTCCAATTCAATTCCCAAGTGCTGTGGCAGAGATTGCTAATTGCCCTTCAATATCCAAACTCCCCTCTTTCCTGTTTAATATTAAAACCCCTAAAGTTTTAGCTAGGCACATGGCAGCCCACCTAGAGACTATATTTCCCATACTCCCTTGCAACTAGCTATGGATGGCCATTTGACAGTGCATTGGCCAGTGGAATGTGAGCAGAAGCAATGTAGGCAAATTATGATTCTATTTAAAGGAAGATGATTGTCATTTGCTGTCTCTGTCCCCATTTCTTGGGGGCTGGGTTGTGGGTATAGTGGTGGTGAACTATATTTGATCTTGCAGATTAGAGCAACTCCCTGCAACAGGAATCAGCAAATTATGGTCCATGGGCCAAATTCACCACCTGTTTTTATATGGCTTACAAGCTAAGGATCGTTTTTATGTATTTAAATGGTTCAAAAATTAAAAGGACGATATTTTGTGACCCATGAAAATTATATGAAATTCAAATTTCAGTGTTCATAAATAAAGTTTTATTGGAACATAACCATCCAATCATTTATGTTTTGACTATGGCTGATTTTATGCGCCAATGGCAGAGTTGAGTAGTTGCAAGAGAGACCAATTAGCCCCCAAAACCTAAAATATTTACTCTCTGGCCCTTTATAGAAAATTTTGCTGACCCCTGCACTAGAGAATGGTATAGCAACAAGGGGGATGGTACCAGGATCAAACTTCATGAAACGTAGCCACTCACCTCCCAGGGCCTACAATCTTGGCGTTAAGTGAGACACAAGTAAACTTCTCCCTTGTCAAACACTGTTATTTGGTCTTTGTTAAAGCAGCTGAACCAGAATCTTGACTAATACAATTTACCCAAGACACTTGTTAAGTATTGTCGAAGACAAACCACACTGGAACAGAAAGAAAAAGGGAAAACTGCTTCTTTCAAGTGAAGCAAATGCCTCATACCATGGATGTTTCCATGAGCATTTGATTAGTTATTTCCCCAAGACATGCAAAAGGGACCTCTGCACATTCTTGAACAGTGGAGAATATGATGAAATAGTGCTGGTAGAAGATTATTTCAGCACTCTGATGTAAAGAGAGCTGAATTAGAAGACAGCTTGTCAATGAGGCTCTCTTTCAAATTCCCCATACTCCTCCAGGAGGCAGTTGAAGTAACAGGAACTATAACAATAATAATTATTGTTATTATTATATAACTTTCATTGACTGTTTACCCTGTGCCAGGCACCGTTTTAAGATCTTTACATATATTAACTCCTTTAATCTACACATTCCCCGTGTGATAGGTACTTTTATTATCATTCTCATTTTACAACTGAAGACACAGAGACTCAGAGAAGGTAACTGACTGAAGGTTACTCCGCTAGTAAGTGGCAGAGACAGTTTTTGAACCCAGACTCACTCCAGAGTCTGTGAATGTAACCACCTTCCATGTCATTTCTAATCTTGGCACAAAATAATAAGGACTTGATTCAGGGCTTATATATTTGCTAAGGAAGTGGAAAAGAAGGAGAAATGGAAATGCAAAGAACTCTGCCGAGAAAGACTCCCAGACAAAGATGGTGGTATCATTGTGGGCAATGAAAGGCAACAGAGAATCTGGAAACAGTCACACTATAAGGAGTCTTAAAGATCAGTCTAGACATGTGGTTCCATACGTGGCTGAGCATCAGAATAATTTATTAAAGTATGGATGCCAGGACCCTCCATAAATGACCAAATCAGGCCTATTCAATCAATATCTCTAGAGCTAAAGAACTTTTTAAAACCCTTCCAGATAATTTTGTACCTAGCCTGGCAAAAATTTAAGTCTGATACTACTAACTTTTGACAAAGATGTGTAACAACAGTAATGCTTACACACTGCCAGTGGTAGTGTAATTTGGGATAAATACTTTGGGGGAAAAAATACACTTATATACCCTATGACTTAGGAACTGTATTCCAGAGTATGTAACCAAGAGAAACTCTTGCACATATGCACAAGAAAATAAGAACAAACAAGAACTGATAAAAGAGCATTTTTGTGTTAGCAATAAAAATGTAAACAAATGTCTATTACCAGGGGAAAAGATAAATAGTGGTATATTCATACAATGGGCTACTACTATACACAAGTGAAAATTAATAAGTGATAGTTACATACATTCAGCATCAATAAATCTCATAAAATAATGTACGGCAAAAAAAGATAAAGTCGGGCTTCCCTGGTGGCGCAGTGGTTGAGAGTCTGCCTGCCAATGCAGGGGACACGGGTTCAAGCCCTGCTCTGGGAGGATCCCACATGCCACGGAGCAACTAGGCCCGTGAGCCACAAGTACTGAGCCTGCGCGTCTGGAGCCTGTGCTCCGCAACAAGAGAGGCCGCGATGGTGAGAGGCCCGCGCACCGCGATGAAGAGTGGCCCCCGCTTGCCACAACTAGAGAAAGCCCTCGCACAGAAACGAAGACCCAACACAACAAAAATAAATAAATTAAAAAAAAAAAAGATAAAGTCACATGACAAAAACAAGTAAAACCAAATAATATTTTAAGAGTATATTTATCTGTAGTAAAATTATAAAGAAAAGCAAAGAAATAATAAAATTCAAGATAATTTGGAAAGGAGGAGAGGTATGTTATGTGTGAATAGTGTATGGGTTTTAAAATTAATTATTTAAAAAATAATTATAATTAAAACAATTTTTAAATAATAATTATTTTTCTTAACTGAGTGGTGGATACACATGCATTTGTTTTATTTTTCTATAAACAGGGCATATACATTGTACATATTTATTTGTGTATATGATGGCATTCATTATTTTTTAAATGTAAGAAAACATGGCTCAAGATATATGTATATTTACTTCAATATTTTTCTGAATGTTGATCAGTAGGGAAAGTTTGAATTTGATCAGTAGGGGACTGGTTAAATATGTTAGGATAAATTCATATTACAGTATATCACGTAATTATTGAAAAGAATAAGTCCAATCTCCATACATTGACTTTGGTGGATGTTGATAATACATTCAGAGAAAAAAAAGCAAGTTATACAAAAACGTGTACAATATCATCCATTTTAATAAACAACCACAAAAGAACCACCAGATGAAAACTCTATACATTTGTATATGTTTGTACGAGCATGAAAAACAAGTATGGAAAGATATGCACTGGTGAAGACGTTGCCAATTGCCTTCCTTTCAGCCATACCCTCCTTCCTCTTTAGAATTATAACTAGTTGTTATCCAGGCATCTTACCACTCAAGAATAAAATACTACATTTTCCAGCCTCCTTTGCTATGACTGTGATCATGTAATTCAGTTTCAGCCAGTAAGATGTAGACAAAATTGTGTGCTTAATGAGAGATAAGTCAGATGAGAGGGATTCCCCTACCTCTTTTTTATTTCTTCCACCTTCCATCTTTCTTCTGGCCATCAGTATGTCTCTGTTAGCTGGAGCGCCAACAGCCATTTTTGAATCATGAGATGACTTGGAAGATGGCAGCTATGAACTAGGATAGTGGAACAGAGAGACAGAGCCTGAGTTCCTGATGACACCCTGCAGCCACTACACCAGCCCTGGACATCCTACCTCTGGACATCTTTTAGGTGAGAGAGAAATAAACTTCTATTTTGTTTAAGTCAGAAGAGGGTGGAGCATTACCAAATTTTTTCTTTATATGTCCATTTTGCTTGACTTCTTAAAACAAGCACAAATTACTTATGTAATTTAAATACTCTCTAAATAAGTTTTTAAAAAGAAAGTCTTCTAAGTGCATATGATATGACTGAGGACAAGTTTGGAAACCTTCTCTCTCATTTCACAGATGAGAAAACTGAGGCCTACAGTTCATACAGTGAGTCAGAGGTAGGGCCAGAACTGGAACCTAGATTTTTGGGCTTCCAGTACAGTGCTCTTCCTTTCATAGCACAACAGAAAATATTTTAAAATATGAGACTCTAAGAAACTTGAAGCTTGGCAGAAACAAAGAAGAAATTGCCTGGTTTCTGATAGGTTTCAGGTTTGCATGGAATATCCAAGTGCCTAATTAAAAAAAAGATGATTAGACAGAAGGCGAGAGCAGGTTTGAATCCAGATGAAATAACAGTTTTGTTCTAGAACCTTTTTCTATGTAAGATTTGGCATTGTTTTAAGTAGTAAAACCTGTCTAGTGATTTAGACATGTGACAAGCTTCAAAACATTAGAAACTTTTTATTTTCTGACTTGTCTTTGGGAAAAAAGAACATCCCATCCAAAGCCTGACATGTGAATTTCCTTTCCTCTTTACTAAAGGAATATTTTAAATTCTTAATTGTGAACTTACAGATGAAGTTAGATCATTAAACAGTATGATATAAATTGAACAAAATATAATTTTAAGCACTTAGAAAGGAAATACAGTCTTCTTTCCTTACCTAAAATGGAAGCCAATTTAGGGTCATGTTTTTGAACTATGAATTCCTACACATTTCTGAAGTTTTTTTTTTTTTCTCAATAGATTTTTAGTCTCCAGAAAATGATTTGCATAATGCTCTTGTTCAACTACGGAAACTTAAGTAAGCAAAAAGACTGGACTGTTTCAAGGTTAAAATATAAAAATTAAGATGAAAACCATTCGAGTTCACTCAAATTCATTGCCTTTCATCACACATTAGTTTATTCACTCGTGCCTGCTGCGGATGATCCAGGGATCGGGGTTGGCCATTCTACCTGCTCCTTTAGTAACGTGGGCCTCTTATTTTCATAAGAGTTTCATTTTTGCTCACTTCAATTACAGAGTTAAGAAAACGTTTTATAGAAACTCTTTGGTGCTTTTTCAAATCATCAGCTCAAAACATGTAAAGAAATGCTAGATTTACTTGCTAAATATTGACTTTTCCTGTTTCTCATACACAAGGTGACAAGAGCTACATAGACAATATGAGTGGTTTTTAATTGTTCCTTTGCTGAAACTGAGCCTCCCCTCTTCTACTATCATGGAGTAAGAGCTCACTCCATTATTTCTACAATTTTAGAAAATGGAACTAGCTAAATTTCATTGTCATTAATGCAAGATCAATATCATCTGTTATACAGAATTCAGAAAAACAAGAAAATATACTGTATTTATAGTTTTTCTTATTTTCTCTAAAATGTAATCGACTTCTTAATAAACTAAGAAGCTCAGAACATAAAGATGTAAGTGAGTGTCTGGTAGCACTTCAACATTTCAGAGAACACGTGTTGCTAATGGCCTTTCTACTCATCTCCCTTCACTCACACACATACGTATGGGACAGAGCATATACTGAACTTGAGTATCAAGCACCAGAGCCAATTTATGGCAGGTGATAAGGAAACAGTCTTACCTCTAGAAGCAGTTCATTTTTCAGTGCCAAAGGCAAAGTGTTTAATAGGTATTTTATAGGCCATATATCCAATACACGGCAAGACATCTGTAGTTGCTCAAACTAAAAGTCCTTCACTAGGAATGAGCTCCCATTTTGTGTGTGTGTGTGTGTGTGTGTGTGTGTGTGTGTGTGGGAGTATGTGTGTGTGCATGTAGGTATGCTCATGCACACATATGTGTATATGCACAAAAGGATGCCCAGCAGAATAGTCCTTGGGAATCTTAGAGGAAACAGCTTTGACTGTTGGCTCTGCATCCTTCTCTATAAGATATTCAGATAAGCAACATCCTAGGTGTTTTGTGCTGAGTTCTAGGCCTAACATGGGCCACCTGACTGTGTGACCTCGACCCATTCCCTTGACTACTCTGGCCTCAAGTTTCTCATTTATCCGATTGGAGTAGCACCACTTCGTCTACATAGGTCACAGGATGGTTTGGCACTGAGAATAAATGTGAGCAAGCCCTCTGAAAACTTGATAGCACTATGAAATCAAAGGTACCCTTGTTGAGGACTTAGCAAGAGGAGGTAAACACCTTGTCCACTGCTTGACAAGACCACCATACAACCGGTGCAGTCATTTCTTAAGCAAGGAGGATGAGTCACATAACAAAAGGTCTTGATTAAGTCACATTTAGAAAAGTAAAAGAGGCCTAACATTTTATAGTATCTCTATGTGCCAAAGACATTATGTCCACAGACAGAAGAAAAAAGGGCCAGTGGCTCTGGCAAGCCCTTTTGTCGCCATCCCAATAGCCTTTGAGGGGCTGCCCCAGACCCAGGGTGGAATGCCTCACCCCTCTCCACAGCCCACTTAGTGAATCATTACACTGTATAGTGTTTACCAGTTTTTACATGAAAAAAAAAATTAAATTTCCTGGGTGTATATGGTTTATCACAGTAAGTCTGTGTTAATATTTCCTAATCATAGTGACCTCAGCCTGCCAGAATGCACAGGCCCCTAATCCTCGCTGTAATGTTTTCTCATTAGCTACGCAGCATTGCCACACCAGTGGCAGCAACCAAGCTCCGCCTCAGGCACCACTGGAATTAATTACTAGAAGAAACACTGCTGTTTTGAATTGTCATCTTGAATTTATCACTTGCCACTTAATGTAACTCATCTGACCTAATACCTCTATTGTGTCACCAGGGGCCTTGGCACAGGTTTCACCAGGATAATAGCAGGGGGGTTCTGTATACCTAATGCGGCTGAGATGCCAAACACACAGCTGCTGGAGGCCTGGTTAAAATCCTGCCCCGGAGGCAAAGCATGCTAACAATGCCCCTAGCAAATTGCAGATTACACGTACATCATGTTCTATCTGAAGCTAAGAGTGATTCAAAGGTAGGCCCAATACATCTAATTTCTGCTGCTTGGAGAAGATAATCTTTCATTTCTTTCGATGTAACAACCCTCAACATTGGTTTCTCTCATGCTATGTTTTTGAACATAAAGAAACTGGCTATTTATGTATGGAAGGAAAAGGGGCTCTGGGAGGACCTGTAGTGCTGGGTCTGGGGCCCCTTTCATAAAAATTCTGAAGAAATTGCTCATTAAATTACTCATACAAAGCAGTGCAATTTCACCATTGGTCATGTTTCCCCAGGAAAAGGAACAAAAGTACAACCTAAGTTGAAATCTGTGCTGTACTTTTGCAGGGCTACAATTTCCCATGCACTTGTGAGAATTATTCTGCACATTTAAAAAGGGAATTAATGATTTGGTTAGTTTCATTAAGCCTGAGAAATTATTTCAGTATGAAAAATAAGCTTTGATGCATGCTCTGAACAATAGCCCTCTTCATCAAATTTTTTATCTGTAAAAACCATACAGTTGAAACCAAGATTTTCCAAGTTTTCTCCCCTTTTTGGATTCACCTAAATTACATTATTTCCATTTTAAAGTTAGTCTTTCAGTTCTGCTATAGCTGTTATTTCAAAACATGACATGTACATGCATACATGTGGATGTGTGCATATACATGTATAAATTCTAGCCCCTAGAAGCTTACAGACGTAATAACGTAACACCGTAATGCAACACCAAAGTATGAAAATCCTACTGATGAAATAATAAGTAAAATAGATTTACTTTGATAATGACAATTCTCAGATTATTTCATAGACAAAAAATTTCCTCTGGTTACCATACTCTACACACTATGCATAGCAAACTGTGGAAGATGTATAATGCAATGTAAACATTAACAGTTACACAACTGTGTTGTTTTAGAAAGACTATTTATAGAGAAAATAGAAAATGCCTCCCCAAAGTATACTTAGACCTAAGCCACCATAATCTTCCTGCTCATACAGCAGGAAATCTAATACACCAGCTCGATAAACCTGGAGGAAACAAAGGTTTTATGTAGCATTAAGTGTCACAATATTAAAATGCCCATATTACTTTCAATTGCCCTTATAAGCTTCTTCTTAACAATCCAGAAAGTTGAGTGCCATTATGAGAAGAATATTGTCCTATATGGTAAAGGGTAGAGAAGGAAAAATCAGAAAACTCGCCCCTTCGCCTGTGTTGATGATCTCTGACTAATACCGCTGGTGCTTTTACACAAGGGTCTCTCCTCTCAAACTCTCCTATTTTATAGCGTTTTGAGTTGTCAGAGTATGTTCTGTCAAAGGTGACATAACATTTAAAAGGGTATCAAAAAGTCTTGACGGCAATGCCAGCTCAGCCACATAACCTCTTTCTAAGTTGGTTTCCTTTCCTGTAAATGTAACATTGTGTGCTATGAGCTATTGAGGCTATAGAAACTGTAAAGCTCTTTCATAATACCAAGTCCTTCATTCCACAAATGTTCATTACAAATGGTAACGTAGCAACAACAAAGACCACCACCCCTGGAAGTGTAAGTTTCCCCCAAACAGCAACAGTAGCTTTTGTGAATTTTGCAGAGAGTCTAGCACTCTGTAGCTGCCTAATTAATACCTAATGACAATGATGAACCCCTGGTGATATTCAGCAAACTAATTGGGGTTTTATAGTATCTCAGGAAGTTTCAACTTAATGGCCACTAAAATAGAGTCTCTTCTATTTTTATTGTACCTGCCAACTCCCCAAACTTTCTACAAACAGAAATTCATTAATTGAGGTTCTTTAATGAAATATTAACAATACAAAAGTACATTTGAAGTCTTAATACCCAGGGTCAATAAACTAATAGTATCTTTTAAGCACCAATTTCCCCCTTTTATGTTGCTTGGGCCAGTTCAGGCAAGGAGGGGTACCTTGTACATTGGGGTTGGTGGATCCAAATCCACTGGGCTGTCTTTTACATTCCTCAATGTTAGGGTAAGTCGAAGACATATTCAATAAATACACAATCTTTCAGGGTTGTGTGAACTCTTAGACTTCATGATATTCACAGATGAGGAAGTATGACACTTCTAAAGGACTGTGGTAGGTTGCATGCAGGTGATGGCAAAAATGGTCTGGAGACAGCAGCCTTCAGGGAGCTCTGTGGCCATGCCTTACGGTAAACCTTGTGAGCTAGATTATCTTTCCTCCACCCTTTTGGGATATCCAAATTGTTAACTTTCACAGTCCCACACCCATACAAACCCTCTTCAGGCAGGCTTAATGCAGAAGCTCTGTGAAATCTTTCGCTGATCTTAAGATATTTTTTAATGACTTATAATGAAATGTTTTAAAATCCCGACCGTTAGCATTAAAAATGTACCAGGGCATGCTGGGAATCAATGGCATTTAGTGCTGCTGCCTTGTAAAAAATGAAATCCTAAATGGTTCCTCCTAATGTCATTGGCAGATGTGGTTTTATACTTTTAAATGGAAAAGAGAACATATAGATATGCCTATCAGGTGAAATGACATCATAAAATACCTGACTGGAAAGCAAGGGGACTTGCTGTGGCTGGATTACTTGTTATTGAAATAGGGACCTAGAGCAAAGGCGAAAGCGTATCATCTGCAACTGAATGTTTTCAATTACTTTTTATCGTTCTTGGTCATTCTCACCACAACATATACATTGGGATAAAACATTACTTTATATCCTAAGTGAAAGAAATGCACATGCAGCATTTACTCTGCAAATGGAGACCCTGTTGCCTCTCACCACTTTGAAATATGGCAAATCTGTAGCAGTACCTACACAGTCACCAAAATGATTCTTTTTCTGTCAAATTATTCCCTTTCATCTTAATATCCAATTTCATCACAACTAACTGTAAGAGCCACATAGTCCATGATTGCATACTCCTAGGTAATAGCTGTCACACGGGTATTTAACATCAAATATACTGTTTCTTTCTTGACTAGAAATACGATTACAGAAGATGCACCTTTTTTATTTCCTTTTCAAAAAAATTGTAAAACAATCATATCCTATAGCTTAAGAATCAAAGACAAAGAAAATATGCCATTAATGGAAGCTGCGCCCACAATGCAAACAACTCTAATATAATTAATTCTTTCAGCTGGAACTTGCTAGGACAGGAAGTCTGCACTGAAGGACACAGCTCAGGACAGCCACTGAGAAAAGCTGCTTCATTGAGCAACGGCTGTTCTGCACAAGGGTTCTTAGACATACATCCCTGGCTATATATCTTTGCCTTGTCCTGGGTCTCCAAGAACTAGCATAGACGGCCCCCCCGCTACCCTGCCTCTTGACTCATTCACAATATCTTATTTGGGGCTAGGAAGAGGGAGATTTCATATAAAATATTTTTCCCCACCTGGAAAACAATTTACCTAGAAGCACATTCCTAGTGCTGATGACTCTGAGGCTGGGCTCATAGCAGCCATTGTCATGCAAGCACAGTTGTAAGTAATAATGTGGCCTTTAATGACGGAATGATGGACCTGCCAAACACTTGCTCCTGCCATAGACTGCTTGCATTTCCCTGCTGGAGAGCACAGAGATGCCCATCTGGGAGTTATTAACATATCCTCGTCAATTCAGAACCGACTTTAACATAATCCATATTTGTTGGAGAAAGTCCAACATCAGCTTGAGAACAGCAGTCACGTGCCTCAATGACACATTTCAAACAGCACACACAGAGCATGCTTGGGCAGCTAAGCAATTCAGAAATGCAAATAGCTGAAGCACTCTCCTGACTAGATAAAAAGGACAAATCCCTTCTGGCAAAAGACTGGATGTCCTCTTAATGTTGCAGGAGAACAACCAAACGAGGAAAGGTACAAATTTCTGGGGCGTTGATTTGGGTTTGGTGGGTTGCTGGGAAGGCGTCTCTTTAGGTTTATTCCAATCCTGTTGGTGCAATCCATCTCAAGTTGACCCTGGACTTCAGTGGTTGTCAGGCAGAGCTATTTGTCTGGGATGCAGGAATACAGATGCTCTTAAGCCAACAGTGTTGCCCACTGTCTGCCTGCTTGTTGACATATGTATAAGCATACACCTCTTCCTTTAAAAACACAACAAAGAGCTATGGGTTCCATTTCAACTTCATCTCTGTTGTTCTGAATGGGTTATCTACTATAAGTATATCCCTGGAAGAAGCTGGATTGGTTATGCCCCTAAATGTGAGTTCTCAGGAAATCAAATTGTATCAAAATGTCATGTAAGGGCTCTGAAAGTTATCTCCAAACTAGGCACTGATCTTTGTGGGTCTAGAACACAGCCCCACCAATACTTTCTCAATGATTTTAACACTACAGTTCATCAGCTAATTTCCTTTGGTTGATAGATGTTATTATCAGTGTATGTGTTGTGTAAGTGAAATCAATTAAGGAATAAGGGGGGAAAAGCATTTCCTTGAGGCTACCACCCATTCCTATTGATGTGGATTTTGGTGAAACTACAATAAAACCCTATTTTTAGATTATGTAAACCAAAGCCAAATGCAGATTCTTCCTTCAAATATTTAAATAGACTCACAAGGCTGAATTCCTAGACAGTAGTATCGTACCACTATTAAATTTTCTGCATTTGATAATTATGTTGTGGTTACGTGAAAGAATGTTCTTGTTCTTAAGAGATACATGTTGAAGTATTTAGGGATAAAGAGTTATGATGTCGGCAACTTTCTCTTACATAATTCAGCAAGACAAGAAATAATAACGAATATATACACACTGAAAGAAAAAACAAATGTGGCAAAATGTTCACAACTGGTGAACCTAGGTGATGGCCATATGTGTGTTCCTTGTACCATTTTGGAAATTTTTGGTAGGTTTGAAATTTTTCAAAATAAAAAGTTGGAAATATAGTAAATTAGACTCAGATACTAATATGGAATTTTTTAAAAAATAGAATTTACTGTTTGGAAACTTTCTCTTGTTTACTGTTTTTGGCTTGATGATGACATTTTGTATAAGGGCAGAATCTCCTAGAAGGAGAGGAAGACAGAGTAAGAAAAACTGTGGGAACACATCATACTGAGGGACAGTATAATGATGTGGGAGAGACAAAGAAAACAGGAGGAGTGAGATAGAAGAGAATACAGAAAGGAGGAGAAAATGCACCTCAGTGCAGTTCTGAGCCACAGCAATACCAGTAGCAGTCAGGTCAATGCCCTGAGGCTAGGAATAAGATGGCAAGGTCTTTGGGGCAGAGGTCTTACCTGAGGGGAGGGATAATGCAAAAATACCACTCTCTTCCAGCAAGCAGAAGTGGATTGGGCAACCCAGCTCCTAATGGCAGCATGCACTTTCTTCCAGTAGGGAATAGAATTCAGCCACATGACAACCTGAAGGCTAGACTGACGTTTGTGCCATAGGGTGGGACACAGTCATTGCCTGGGAGGGTGTGCCCCCCACACACCCTCCTTGGTGTGGGAACTCATCGGACTCTATTAAGATGGAAGGGGTAGGGCTGGTGGGGATGGATGTCTTTAGCCTTTTATTAAGTCTCTACCATTGTGGTTTGGGAATGTTGCACAAGTTTTGACTGTGAATATAAAAATGATAAAATAGCAAATAATTTGCCTTCATTAGAATATGTATATTGTTTTTAAGTTATTCCTGTGAACTGTAGAAAATGATGAGTTGCTAAACTGTTTCATTCTTCAAGCGCTTGTGAGGTCTATGCCCCTTATTAGCAGGAAGTACCCAGAGTGGTCATTGCTCCTCTTCCCTCAAGACTGAGGAATGATCAAAAGATAGGGGACACTGAAACCATGGGTAATCATTAGTCAAATCCACTTCACCTGCCTTCACTAATAAAGGTAGTTTTTTTTTTTTTTTTTTTTTTCGATACGCAGGCCTCTCACTGTTGTGGCCTTTCCCGTTGCGGAGCACAGGCTCCGGACGCGCAGGCTCAGTGGCCATGGCTCACGGGCCCAGCCGCTCCGCGGTATGTGGGATCTTCCCGGACCGGGGCATGAACCCGTGTCCCCTGCATCGGCAGGCGGACTCTCAACCACTGCACCACCAGGGAAGCCCAAAGGTAGTTTTAATTGTTGCTACAAAAGACCTGCACATCCTCCAAGCAGCAGTGAGCCTAAACAATAAGATGTTTGCTGAGTTGTTTTCCAGGAATGGAATCAGCTGTGTCTAGTTCGAGCTGAGCTGGTTAAGACTGGATAGGACCACTGGACCCTCCAACTGGGCATGCATAAATGTCCCCTTAATGATGTTTTGACATCAGAGGGGTGAAACTCCACCCTCAGATCATGCTAAGCACGTGCAGAGGCCTATAGCTCAGTTACACCTGCACAGAGCGACAATTACCACCCCGTTTTCCAATCACCTTTCCCCACGGTGCCCATGCCCCCCACGCCCCAGACCGCCCTGCTTCTTTATATTCATCCCATAAATACCCCAGCCCCTTGCCCTTGGGGAGGCAGATCCGAGGCTTGTTCTCCTGTCTCCTCACTTGGCTGCCTTGTAAATAAACTCTCTTTGCTGCAAACTTGGGTGTCTTAGCATTCTGGCTTGCTGAGCAACAGGCAAACTGAACCTGGTTCAGTAACAATCGTGGTGAAAGAGGCCACTACAATTGTGCAGCTTAGGTTAGAAGTTGAGATATGCCCAGAAAGAGTGTCTGTAATAGTGATTAGCCATCAGACCAGGAAGAGGCACAGCTATAAAAACCTGGGGGAAGAAAAGGGCAGAGACAGACAAGGAACACTCAGGCAAGAGGTCTGACATGTAGGAGCCACATCCCAGCTGAGGGTCATCCCATCCTATGGCTATACCCATTTGGGTAGGTCACTCCAACAAGCCACCCCAGTGAAGAGCAGCTTCAGGGATATCATTCACCTCCGAATTCTGTGGAGAACCTTCCATTGTTGGCTCATCAGCATCAGGACCCAGAAATTTCCATGGACTGATCCCCAAAAGCCAAATGACCCAATGTTTGTTTGGTCTTGAAAATAAATTGAGGCAGGAAGAAATTTAAAGAAGCTGCTTGCCTTTGTCTCATTTGTCACATTCTCCCCACAGTTACTAAACAGTTCAGAGCAATACTATTTGTTTCAAAGGAAAGAAAGAACCTCAAACAGAGTTTCAAAATTCACTGTCAAGGTCAAGTAACCAGTGTTAAAAGACCCTGATAGTTCACAGACCCACAAGCAGAGGGAATGCTGGGCCTGTGTTCCTTCCTTACAACTCACCCTTGTCCCCACTCTCAGCATCATGATGCCTTTGTGTGACATCTTCTAGTTTTCTGCTCCCCTTGACATTCACTTAAATCTGATCTTCCTTATAGAAAAATATTAGGCAGTGGAGGTGAGGATTTGTCCTGGGCCCTGCACTGCTCTGGAGATGGTCCCAGGCAGAGAGGCACTGGGGTTTTGCAGAAAGTCTGCTCAGGAATCAGGGCCAGAACTGTGTCCTCTGTGGTTTTCTCCCACACAGTTCAGGACATTTGGATTTGATGCAGTGGTATTTTGCAGAGAACATTCAGTAGGATGAGACAGTGGGGTTTCCATGTGGACTCAGAAAAATGCCAAATGACTAATATAAAAGCTTAGTCTGAGAACTGACCATAGCACATTCAAAGTCATATCCTAGGGAAATCATGTTTGTTCTTTTGAATATGGCAACTCTTCAGCCAAAGGCAGCAAATGAGGTGCCTGCTCCTTCACACAATGGGGAGGTTTGCTCAGTTCACACTGAGAGGCAAATGTATGTAGAATATTGCTGATTCAAGCTAAACCGCTGCCTCATTAGGGTTATTTGGTATTTTTATTTGAAACCTGAATTTCTCACAAAAGCATAGCAGAGGGGGAAATACAGTCAGTCACCTGAATAAGGAGGGGCATGAGTGCCACCTTTCCACCACATGCCAAGACTGCTGGCCTCACACATGCTTCACTTTCTCCTCTCACACTTTGCCATGGTTTGGCTTCTCTTCATGGTCCTCTTCACAGACACCTCCTAGAGCCTGTACCATGGGCTTTCATACTTTTAGATTGGCAGTGTTGAAATAAAACCTACATCTACGAGAGTAAGATACCAACAGATATCTTAGTTCCCATCCATTTAATCATCAAACCTGGAGTCATAAGAGAATAATACACAGGAAAACGGAGATGTTGGATTCTTAGGAAACATCTAGAATATGGAATTCTGTCCAGTAGACCAAAGCAATCTGGATAATACAGAAAGTTCTGCAAGGGGGTGAAAAAGGCACCAAAGATTTACTGTGAGGACGTCCCTGGTGGCGCAGTGGTTAAGAATCCGCCTGCCAATGCAGGGGACACGGGTTCGATCCCTGGTCTGGGAAGATCCCACATGCCATGGAGCAACTAAGCCCGTGCACCACAAATACTGAGCCTGCTCTCTAGAGCCTGCGAGCCACAACTACTGAGCCCACGCACCACAACTACTGAAGCCCGTGCACCTAGAGCCTGTGCTCTGCAACAAGAGAAGCCACTGCAATGAGAAGCCTGCACACTTTAATGAAGAGTAGCCCCCACTCGCTGCAACTAGAGAAAGCCCACGCACAGCAACGAAGACCCAACGCAGTCAAAAAAAAAACTTACTGTGAGGATGTGTCCATTGCTTATTTCCAGCCCTACTCTATAGGGATTTCTGGGAATAGCCTCAGGTTTTGCTCTCTGCAGGATGCACACACATCATTCTCAGCACATCTGAGAATTCAAAGTGTAATTTGTCAGCCATGTTTTGGAATAAACTAGGGTGTCTCAACAGTCTTGAGGTGGTAGTATCTGGTGAAAATCAGATATAGGCCATTTAATAGGGCAATTTACTTTAACATGTAAGATATGTTGTTTCAGTGGTTTGTGTGCACTCCAATCATAACAATAGGGTGCCATAAGGTCAAAGAAGTGAGAAATCCACTTCTAATGCATCACTCTTCTCCTGCTTCTTCAAGGATACAGGTACAACTATCCACTTCTTGCAATAACAAATTTCCTGGTCTCCTTCCTTGCGGCTAAAGTCACACCAAATGACAGGAAGATGCCACTTTCACTCTTGTAGTTACTGAATCCATTTCTTTTCTCTCTCGCATGAGGAACAGATGGCAGCCCTTGCTCCCTAGTTCCACCTATAGGTAGCAGACAGTCAAGTCCATGTGTGAGACAGATACCTCTAGTCCCCCATCTCGGTCAAAATAGACCAGGACAGTGGCTCAAACAATTTAGCCACATCAGAATCCTCTGGAAGACTTGTTAAACCAGTGTGCTGGGCCCTGCCCCTATGTTTCTAATCAGTAGGTCCAGGGTGGGGCTGAGAATGTACATTTCTAACAAGTTCCTGGAAGAAGATGATGGTGATGGTCTGGGGACTGTATTTTGAAAACACTGGGGTAAGTTATGCTGCAGTAACAAATGACCTCCAAATCTCAAGTTGATTTTCCACTCATGTCTCAGGTCTGTCACAAGCCAGCTGCATCTCTGCTCTGTGTCATCTCCCCTCCAGGACCTAGTGATGTTCCAGTGACTGGAATATTGCCAGTCCCATGGCAGAGGGCAAAGAGGATGTGGTAAACTACTGGTTGGCTCTTAAAGCTTTGGCTTATGTTTCATTGATTGAAGTAAGTCATGTGGCCAAATCTGATGTCAGTGGCAAGTGAGGGACTAAACAATTCTGTGAATAATTACACAGTCTACCACATTCCCCAATCTCACATTGGTTATCTCCTTCTCCCACAGTAAATGAGCTCAAGTTTTGACTGGACAAATGGCTGCTCTGAATAAAAACTGAATTTCTCAGATTCTCCTGCAGCTAGGTATTGGCCAATTCCATTTATAGTCAATGGGATGTAAGCGGGATGTTGGATAGTCATTGCAGAAACCTTCCTGAAAGGAGAGTACATAATTGCCCTATGTCTCCCTCACTCTCTTTTTTCCTTCCTTTCTCCATCCTCTTGCCTACAATGCTGATGTTAGCATTTTGGAGCACGAGGTGAAGGCCATGATATAAGGTGTATGGTGCACCACACCAGCCCCACACTGCCTACCCACACTCCTAGATGAGAGAGAAATAAAATTCTATCTTATGTAAACCATTGTTATCTTGGGTTTTCTGTCCCTCACATCTGAATATAATCCTAAGTAATACACCCTAAGAAAGGTTTTCTTTTGAAGTCTGCTCACCTCTGTCTGCAGCTTCTTATGTTCCACTCATCCATCCACTGGTGATTTTCTGAGCTTCTGAGCCTATTTCTTCCCTTCACACCCTTCTTCCTCATTCTCAGCAATGCAATGAGAATGGCTACAGATGGAGGTAAACTACAGCTTCGTTCATTCTATGAACATAGATAAGACCATAGATGCATAGAATCTGATGGTGGGGGAAGTGACAACAAAAAGGAAAAACTTGTCTGGCTAGAACTTTCCTAAAGAACTTCCAAAATAGTCTTCATCACATAGCAACAAAGATGACAACATTCCTCTTTGTTGCCAAACCCTCCCCGGCAATTTGTGAACATTTCTGGTGTCTGGGTTTATGTGATTTGCATGCTGCTCGATCCCCCATCTGCCCACAAAGAGAAATGATGAGGCGTAAATGTTTAGAGATTATTGTTAGAGGCCCATGGTTGCCATGCTCCTCTCCTCTACCGTTGTTCATAATTCCCCATCCCCTTCTCTGTGCTCTCTGTCAAGTCTTTCCCCACTCTGCCTGTTTTTGCCATCTTCACAGTCATTGTCTCTTGTCCACATCTCCCCAAAGGCAGAGGGAGCAGCTGGAGAAGAGGAAAGAGGGGAGTGTTAACAAAAAGCAAAAGGTTGAAAAGGGAGAGAGGAATCAAATGGGAGAAGGCCAGTCCCAGAGCTGAAGGGGCTCTTTCTGAAGTCAAGTCAGAGCCGTCCACATTCAAGCCTTTGCCAGGACACAGTAAAGAGCTTAAGAAAGTAAACCAGAAGTTCCATCAACACACAGAAATAAGCTTCCACTTTAGTTACATACACATGGTTTGTAACTATAAATATGTATATATCTGGCTACTTTTAAGAGTGTTTCTCTTCTGATGGAGAGCCATTTGTTGGGGGCATTTCACATGCAGAATCTATTGCACTAGACATCATCAGTCATCTAATAAAACAGAATGTCCCAAGAGGACAATGGCTATATTTCTAAAAAATAAACAAACAAAAACTAGTTTTCACTGTCAAATAAGTTTGAGAAGCACCACATACAATGTTCTCCTAGAAATTCACAATGTAGGTTAACATACTAAAGGCTCTAAAAATTTCTCGAGTAAAGCCCATTTATTTCTTCATATCCAAACTTACTGAACCATAGAATTTTTTTCAGTATAATATCTATTAATATCTTATGAAATGTGTCCTTGGAACACAGCTTGGAAAACTGCCTCAAAAGAATAAAAATTTTATGTGCTACATGTGCATTATTTTTTGTAAAAGGAGTTACTGCCACCTGTACTCTTGTGAATATTCATAACCTATTGATATTTCAGTGGGACCACATAAGAATTAAACAGAACAAAACAGTGCTCAAAATCACATGCCAGTGGCACAAAACTCACAAAATTTGGTTTATTCCACCTGCCCAAGACTCAAAACTATACTGCAAGAGAATTTAGAAGTAAAATAAATCAACTAAAATAAGTAACCATGATTAGTAATTAATAATAAATAACAAGAGAATACACATCTGAAAATGTCTAGATGTGGAAGAGACTGTGACAAGGAGGAATGATTTTGATCAAGTTATGCAAAAATGAAAAACACAGTGCGTTTGGAAGGATACAGTTCACCTTAAGTATGACATTAGCCTAGGGCTTTAGTGGCTCAGCATCTTTCTCTGCCCAGGGGCAGCAGGAACTAAAAAGAGCTTGGGCCTTAGAGGCCACGTATTCTCATAAAGCCATGAATTTACTGCTATTACATTTCCCAGATTGCACTGTCATAATTAGTTTTTGGTGGTTTACCTTATTATGCTGTGTGATCCCTAAGGGCAAGTGTTACCTCTTCTTGCTCTCCCAGTCCCCAGTCTAGGCCTTCAAAAGTAGACACACAGTAGGCATTCAGTAATGCTTGTTGAACGAATATCCATGAGAACCCTGGATGCAAATGTATAACCAGGCCAAATCTCGGTGAGTTAATGGGACTGAAAGGGTTTACAACTACACAGATCATGTTACCATGTGACCATGACAGGGGGGCGGGGGGAGGGAGAGAGAACAAAGGCTTTACTAACTGAACAACAATTGTTGCCTCTGGAAAGGGGAGCTGGGTGGCTGGTGGTCAGGGGTGGGTGGGAGACTTATTTTTCATTCGCAGCCTTTTGTTCATCTGGATTTTATCCCATGCAAAGGTAGTTCCTATTCAAAAGTTAATAAATAATATTTTAAAGTATCCATGAGTGACTACTGGAGTATGACTTCCTGAATGCCAGTAACTAAAGAGTCTATTTAAAAAATTTTCTCCTCTGCTCACTAACCACCATCTAGTATTGGAATAAAAATATTTATTGGTTGAATGGCTTATTGCTGGAATAAGTAAGAAGCAAACTGCATCCAATTCCTACATACAAGGTCTCAAATCTACTTTTCCAGACTTCAGTCTTACCTAGTACAACCCTGCACTGAGCTATAGAAAACTTCTGCCATTCTCTGAGCACCTCACACACTCTTCTGCCTGTGTTTGCACAGCCTCTGCCTGGAGAAGCCCTCCCCATCCTTAGAGGGTCACCTCAGGTGCCTGGTCCTTTCATGAAGGCTTTCCTGAAACCCTCACCAGCAATCAGAATTAATCCTCCAGTTTCTGTATCTCACCATTCATTTCACCTTATTTAATGTGCTTCATTAACACGTAACTTACCACAGAGCTGGACATATGTAATCACCCCAGAGCAGTGCTCATATCTAGAGGCTGTGGAGCTATGAAGTAGTAGCTGTGTGCACAGCTGTCAAGTCAACCCCATAGGCTCAAATCCTGCTTCCACAGTGGAACTGGGACCTCCAGAGAGTTACCTTAGTTTTCCCACCTGTATAATGGTAGTCTTAGAACCCATTGCAAAGGGTTGTTGTGAGGATTAACTTTCTTTAGGTGAGACCTGAGACCGGTAGTAAATTTCAAACGCAGTAGTAAATTTCAAACTTAGGTGTGCATGTGAAGTTCACATGAAAAATTCAGCTTCCAGGCTCTCTTCAGCAGTTCTGTTTCAGGAGGTCTTGAGCAAGGGTGGCTTGGGAAAGTGCACTTAACAAGTGCCCCAGTCAATTCTGCACAAGGGCTCTCTTAGACTTGGATTTTAGAAACATTATACACAATCAGCGGTTTCTAACTTCTGATCTACATGTTAGAAGCACCTGGAAAAGTTCAAAAAAAAAAACCATATAAAGCCAGAGTCCCAGCCCCAAGATTCGAATTTAAGTTTTCTTAGGTTGACCTGGGATATCAACATTTTAAAAATACTTAGCCACATGATTCTACCACGCAGCCAGGGTTGAGAACACTTGCACTAACTGTCTCCAGGTTGCTTAAAAATATCTACTTAGACATTAACATACAGCTGAAATGGATTCCCCTTGAAATAGATTATATATAAAACTGAAGGATTCTGAAGACTTGTTTCCTATCTAAATGAATTTTAAAATCAGAAAAGATGAATGTAATCCAAGTATACACTGGTCAAATGACCATTCCTCCTGCATTAGTCTGTCTTAAAAACTTATGAGACATGTCAATTTGTGAGCCTCACACAGCATCAGCACAGATCCATCAGGAAAGGGAAAGCAGTTGATTGGCAGTGATATTTGCATGTACCTATTGTTTGATGCATGCAGTTCTTAACCTCGAACATTTCTGGAAGTCCATGGTTTATTTATTAACTGCTATGAGAGTTTTAGGCACGTATTCTCATATTTAACAATGATAAAAAAGTATTTATGTTTTTACTTGAAAGGAGCAAGTAAATCAATCCCACCAAGACACCAATCTTTGTATGTATACATCCAGGAAACCAGATTTCTAAAGATTGTCATTTTTGATTCTGTAATCTTCCAAGAATTTCAGCAAAAACAGACTAAAGTAGAACATGAAATAAATCATCAGGATAAAAGGGCAAAATTGTTAAGGACCAACAGATTTTGTTTATTTTAAAGTCAATCTGAAATATCCTGCTTTTAAGAAAAATAAGACTTAAGGTAGGACTTCCCTGGTGGTCCAGTGGTTAAGACTCCACGCTTTCACTGCATGGGGCATGGGCCTATCCCTGGTCAGGGAAGTTCCACATGCCTCGCAGTGTGGCCAAAAAGAAAAAAAAAAAGACTTAAGGTAGACAGCAAGTAATGTGTGTGTGAAGTGGACAATATTATTCATCAAAATGAGCCATTCTAGGAACCTAATGGCAGTAAAACTATAAATGTGTAAGAATTAAAGAACAAGTCATTTATAGAGACCTGTCAGGAGAGAAAATGATGTGATTACAACAAAGTGAGAATAAAATTTTTCCCATTGTGGGTTTTCTTAGAATTTCAGGTATAAAATAAGACATGAAACTGTCATCAATGAAATAACAATTTGGCTCAAATCTGAAAAATTATACACACACTTTTTTTTCACAATATGCAGGAAACAAGCCCCTGAATTGAGTATAGTAGCAGTTCATGCATTTGGAATCATGAATTGAATCATTCCAAACTTTAAAACCAAGCATTCTTTTTCAGAGAGCTGTTTTTGGATTCATTATGGGAATGCTCTGCAGTCAAACCTTGGGTGTTACATTGGTCGTTTTGTAAAAAGCCCACATGGTCATCTGGATTTCTATTGTACTATATTCTCTAGAATATTCCTGGGACTTCAAAGCCAGTGAAGCATCATGGAAATACCATATTTGGGCAAGCAGTTCTTCACCCAGCACTTTTATGTACAGCCCTCAAACTTGTCAATACCAAGACACCAAATCCCCTTTTTACTCTAATCTCAATGCCATGTGTCTTCAAATATTTAGCAATAAAAAATTTAAAAGATTTTCCTTTTCTCTTCATACAAATACCCCCGCCCCTCATGCCAAAGAAAACTTAATTTTGTGACTTTTGATGTCCAAACCACTAGAATTGATGACTTCTGGAAGCCTCAAAGGAGAGACCATGGTGTGTGTACATGTGGTCCACAGCCATCACCATAGATTCCAACGCAGGCTCGTGAGCCTCAAAGGGCAAGTGTAAACAAAAGTTTCTCATTAAACCTGAGTCTAGCATTAGTAAGATTGTCCAAAGATTACATTTAAAGATAACTAAAGTGTTACTATATTCCTTTGTGCAGCCCAGCCATGACCCTAATTAATGTGTCTAAGGTGGACATGTATTTCTTCAAGTAATGGGTGGTTTTGTTTGGACAATTAGACCAAGCTGACAAGGAAATTTTCCAACAAACCAAGTCATAAAAAGTACATTATTCAGCATTATTATGAGTTAAGCAGTATTTATTACCTGAACTTTACAATACTCTATTATCAATCATTACCTGCCATTAAGGTATGTTAACATGAGATCAAAGAGAGAAGCCAAGCTAAACAAACAGTCATGTCTACAAGTCACTTTAGTGCTGTTCATTTAAAGAGAGGCAAATGCCTTGAACTTAAGGATGGACAATTTGCATTTAGCCAGAAGATGCAAATCAGTTGCACTGTGGCAAGGCAGTGATTATATAAATTCCATGCTTGTTATTCAGTTGACAAGACAAAGCTGGTTTCCAGGGAATTTCTAAAAGAAAAAATGTAATCAAAGTAAAATGTACGATACAAAAGTCCAGTTTAGATGGGTGCTAGTAAAGACTCATTGCCGCATCAATTCTCAGCAACAATGCTGCCTTGGCAGTCACTAAAAATGATATCAACTGAATGGATCTGAAGAGGAGACCAAATGTTTTTAGCAAAGTTGTAAAACCTTGGCAACCACCTCCTGAACAAACACTCTGAAAGCTCAGAAGTCTAAGACAAGCTTACAATGCCCTGACTTTAAAATATATTCATGTCACCACTTCTTCCTTCTTACCCTGGAGCCAAGAGCACAAACAAGATTTCTGGAAGGTACCCCTTTGAAAGTACATTCCTCCTCCTTCATTCCAGAAGCACGTGATCCCATCCTTTCTGAAATAAAGCTCTTTCATTAATGTCCATTGGTTTCCTACCCCATGTCCTATAGCTGATGTTCAAAATTCAAGAGATGTTCAACTTCAGCTCAAATTTATCTACAAATATCTGGAAAAACTCTTTAATACTTCTTGTTATACAAAATACAGGAAAGTGTCTGAGGATGAGACACCCTTTCAAGTCTATATCTACTTTTTCTGACTGTCTAACGTGGACAATATACATCATGGCAAAGGAAAAGATGCCATATTCTTATTTCCTTTACATTTAACATTAGGCAATCCAGCAGACTTAATGTGACATTTTTGCTTATTGTAGAACACTAGTGGACAATCATTTTCCAAGTTACGTTGCTTACAGGGATTCTTAAAAGTGACTAAATGAGTCACTTAGGACCGACCCCTAGCCAATCAGCAAAGTATATTGAGCACCTCACTGCAACAGGGGATCACAATAGGACAAAACTTGGCCTCCATCTCATGCGGTGCAAGACTATATACATAGAAAGAGGGCTAACACCTTTGGCCAGGGGTGGGAGGAGCAATGAGAGCACAGGGAGGAGTGGATGTCATGGGCTGGTGGGTAAGCCACTGATCATATATTCATTCAGTGCACATGGGAACAGAACTCTAAGTTAGCCACTGGGCAGGTAGGATGCAAGCTGGGATGGGTAGACTTCAGACAAGCGAACAGGGGCAAGGTGCAGCCATTCTCAGTGGTCCAAGGACTCGAGCAAACTTCCTATATATATATGGGTGACCCTTCCTTTTCTTCCAAGAGAGCTGGGTTATAGGAACACATATGGCATAAACAGACCAATGTGACAGCTGTAGAGAGGATTTGCATGGGCCCTGAGGAGGGATTTGTAAGTTTGGAATGTATGTTTGGTACCAAATTGTGAAAGTGAAGGCCAGGCTTAGAAGAAGGAAGTTGATCCAGTTAAGTAGTGTTTATCCCTGTTGGTTTCTAAAGAGGGGAATGACATGAAGAAGATGGCATTTAGGAAAGATTCATTTGGTGGGGAAGTATAGGGGAGGCTGGAGTATGGAGGCTGGAAGCCAGGAGGCTAGACCGGAAGTTATCATGTCAGCCATCTCTACAGGGATGTGGCGTGGGGACGTAGAATGTTGTGAATGGCAATGTGTGGAAAACTGGAAAGAACAGAGCAATGACGGAGAGTATTCCAAAGCTTGGAGCCATCGCTGTGTGTGACAAACATGAATGCTGGGGTGCTAGAGTAGTGATAACTGATCGTCCCCTAATTTTCATTCTCCCTTACTAACAGAACCCTGAATTTAGAGGCAACATTGCAGAATGGTTAAAATCACACATTTTGGAACCAGACAGTGAGGGTTTGAATGTCACCCCCATCACTTACTATCTGATGACCTTGGGTGAGTTACTCCATGTCTCTGTGCTTGGTTACCTTATCTGTAAAATGGGAATAATTCTAGTTCTTATCTCATGGGGTTGTTCTATGCCAACATGTGCAAAGCTCTTAGAACAGTGCTTGGTTCCAGGAAGCACTATGTAAGCATCAGCTGTTATTATTAGCTGAGCACATGGCCCGAGCACTTCCAGCTATGTGCAGCTATATGGCTACATTATGGTCATTAGAGTGTAAGCGGAAATGACGTTTACAGCTTTCAGTGAACCCTTGTAGGGTCCCACTTCCCCCTCCTAATGGTAGGATTATGGACATGATGAAACCACGAGAAGAAAGCTGTGTGTTGCTAATGCTGTGACCTGCCATGTCAGCTCTGGTCTGCTTATGCTCAGATTATTGCCTGAGAAAAATGAACCTCTATCTGATTTAAGCCACTATTATTTGAGGTCTTGGTTATAACACTGACCTGTATTCAAATACATACTGATAATTTTTCTGGACCTGGATGAAGCCTCTGGGGGACCTCTGTATTACTGCAAGGGGGCTTGTCTCCAGGACTTGGCTGCTAGAGGTGAAGAAAGACTCCCCACCTGCCACTGCTCAGAATGATCTGGGGTTCCCGTCTGTCTGTCTGTCCATAGCAATTAGACTTTTAGCTCACTTCACCCAGCTCGATTCACCTGCAGAAGAGGGCAGGACCTTCCCTGCTCCTTGGCCCAAAGGCTGGGAGACAGCTATGTGTTTCCTCTCAGTGTGTCTTCTATTCTCATTTTAACTTGATTTTCATCCACATAAAAATATTGGTGTTCAAGGACAGCACTGTGACTCATCCATGTTGTCACCTATTATCACCAACGGCCGTGGCTGAATTGCTAAGAAAATGATGCAGCCACAAAAAGACAATGGGAGAGGTGGCACTGAATGTGAGGTGGTTGTGGGACATAAAAGGAAATGGCCAGCTACAGTAAACTCCCCATCCAATCCTTCCTCACTATGACTGCTTGAAATTTGAAACTCTCTAATGAATTATTTGATCCTGCCTCTCCTTGCTCTAAAACCTTTACTGGACCTACACAGCATTTTTTGTTGTTGTTGTTTTAAGTGGAAACAACTAGGTTAAGGCTGAAGATCTCAAAGTCCTCTACGATCTGATACCAATATTTCATACTAACTTTAGTTCACATTTCTTCCTTTACAAAACCCATATTTTATTCACATCAAGCTGCTAACTCTTCCCTTTTTCCTGTCCCTTTGTGGTTCTTTATACCATTCCTTTTTTTCTGGAATGACTCTCGTCTTGCCCCTGACTTCTCACCACTGAAATCTAATCCATTCTTCAATAAACAGATGAAATATTTTTCCTCATGAAAGAGCTCTGGTCACAGTCAGCTGATCTGTCTGATTACCATCGTTTTAGATTTCTCTTGTCTTAATTTCACATGCTGCCTCAAATTATGTATTTGTTAATGCCCTATACCTCCTACCATTTTGTAGGAAGCCCAGGATCTTAAGAGTCCTTTTCTGATTTCCTCACACTGCATGGACCAGTGCTTCATACATTTGTTGAAACAGTGGGCTTGTGACGAACACAGGACACTACAGGAATAATGGAGTCCTTCTTTTGGATTTTGCATAAGACCCTGCAAGAAAGAAGCTCTTTTTACTCCTTTGTGGAATAGTTAAACTGGATGAATGTAAGCCTGAAGATTCTACATGAAGGAAGGAAGCATTTGGAATGAAGGAGAAAAGCAATAAGGCTACTACTTAGAAATAGAATGAGGGAGAGAAGGCAAGCCAAGGACGTCATGTAGGTCAATGTGGTCACAAAGACAGCTCCAGCCCCAGGCTTCCCCAGATCTGGGACCTAGTAAGTTTCCTTTGGTGTTCTTGCTTGTTTGAGGCAGGTTCTATTCCTTGTGAATAAGAGTCCTTACCATTTAAACATGCTGACAGGCTTATTGTATTTTGAAGCATATAAGATAAAGTTACCCTGAACACATTCCTGCTGTGTTTCTCAACATCTGTGAGGCACAACGTATGTTCTTCTAAAAACTCTCACTATCCTGCTTCACTTAAACTGAGGGTATTTGATAAACACATCAGATTGTTTGAAAAGTGCTTATTATCCACCCTATCAATTATTGATAAGGGACTTAAATTTCATGAAAAAAATCCATAGACTAGTGAGGCCATTACACTACACCGTTTCTCAACCCCCAAATTTGTGGGATTTCTGAACCTCTTGACCAATTCAAAGGTCACATTTCTAATGGCCCAGTAAAGTACCCTGGTATAGTTCTACATGCCTGAAAAACTAGAGAGCAGCTTCTAATAGATGGGTCTTCTGCCTCTAATGAAAAGGAAACATTCATCCCCAGAAATCCTGTATATCATTGCAGAGAAACCAACTTCTGCTCATGCTGCCAAAGACTTCAGAAGTGCTATGCTTACAAATTCATCAATCATGACTGCAGATTCTAAAAGAGGACAGGTCACACACTCTTCACACATTTTATTTTTTTTTAACATCTTTATTGGAGTATAATTGTTTTACACAGTTGTGTTAGTTTCTGCTGTATAAAAAACTGAATCAGCTATGCCTATACTTATATCCCCATATCCCTTCCCTCTTGCATCTCCCTCCGACCCTCCCTATCCCACCCCTCTAGGTGGTCACAAAGCACAGGGCTGATCTCCCTGTGCTATGTGGCTGCTTCCCACTAGCTATCTATTTTACATTTGGTAGTGTATATAAGTCCATGTCACACTCTCACTTTGTCCCAGCTTACACTTCCCCCTCCCCGTGTCCTTAAGTCCACTCTCCACATCTGCATCTTTATTCCAGTCCTGCCCCTAGGTTCTTCAGAACCATTTTTTTTTTAGATTCCATATATATGTGGTAGCATACAATATTTGTTTTTCTCTTTCTGACTTACTTCACTCTGTATGACAGTCTCTAGTTCAATCCACCTCACTACAAATAACTCAATTATGTTTCTTTTTATGGCTGAGTAATATTCCATAGTATATATGTGCCACATCTTCTTTATTCATTCAGCTCTCGATGGACACTTAGGTTGCTTCCATGTCCTCGCTATTGTAAATAGAGCTGCAATGAACATTGTGGTACATGACTCTTTTTGAATTATGGTTTTCTCAGGGTATATGCCCAGTAGTGGGATGGTAGGGTCATATGGTAGTTCTATTTTTAGTTTTTAAGGAACCTCCTCCATACAGTTCTCCATAGTGGCTGTATCAATTTACATTCCCACCCACAATTTACATTCCCTCCCACAGTGTAGGAGGGTTCCAGTTTTTCCACACCCTCTCCAGCATTTATCGTTTACAGATTTTTAGATGATGGCCATTCTGACAGGTGTGAGGTGATACCTCATTGTAGTTTTGACTTGCATTTCTCTAATGATTAGTGATGTTGAGCATCCTTTCATGTGTTTGTTGGCAGTCTGTGTATCTTCTTTGGAGAAATGTGTATTTAGGTCTTCTGCCCATTTTTGGACTGGGTTGGTTGTTTGTTGGATATTGAGCTGCATGAGCTGCTTATAAATTTTGGAGATTAATCCTTTGTCAGTTGCTTCGCTTGCAAATATTTTCTCCCATTCTGAGGGATGTCTTTTGGCCTTGTTTATGGTTTCCTTTGCCGTGCAAAAGCTTTTAAGTTTCATTAGGTCCCATTTGTTTATTTTTCTTTTTATTTCCATTTCTCTACGAGGTGGGTCAAAAAGGCTCTTGCTGTGATTTATGTCATAGAGTGTCCTGCCTATGTTTTCCTCTAAGAGTTTTACAGTGTCTGGCCTTACATTTAGGTCTTTAATCCATTTTGAGTTTATTTTTGTGTACAGTGTTAGGGACTGTTCTAATTTCACTCTTTTACATGTAGCTGTCCAGTTTTCCCAGCACCACTTATTGAAGAGGCTGTCTTTTCTCCATTGCATACTCTTGCCTCCTTTATCAAAAATAAGGTGACCATATCTGAGTGGGTTTATCTCTGGGCTTTCTATCCTGTTGCATTGATCTATATTTCTGTTTTTGTGCCAGTACCATACTGTCTTGATTACTGTAGCTTTGTAGCATAGTCTGAACTGCGGGAGCCTGATTCCTCCAGCTGCGTTTTTCTTTCTCAAGATTGCTTTGGCTATTCGGGGTCTTTTGTGTTTCCATACAAATTGTGCAATTTTTCGTTCTCGTTCTGTGAAAAAAGCCATTGGTAGTTTGATAGAGATTGCACTGAATCTGTAGATTGCTTTGGGTAGTATAGTCATTTTCACATTGTTGATTCTTCCAATCCAAGAACATGGTATATCTCTCCATCTGTTTGTATCATCTTTACTTTCTTTCATCAGTGTCTTATAGTTTTCTGCATACAAGTCTTTTGTCTCCTTAGGTAGGTTTATTCCTAGGTATTTTATTCTATTTGTTGCAGTGGTAAATGGGAGTGTTTCCTTAATTTCTCTTTCAGATTTTTCATCAATAGTGTATAGGAATGAAACAGATTTCTGTGCATTAATTTTGTATTCTGCTACTTAACCAAATTCATTGATTAGCTCTAGTAGTTTTCTTGTAGCATCTTTGGAATTCTCTATGTTTAGTATCATGTCATCTGCAAACAGTGACAGTTTTACTTCTTCTTTTCTGATTTGGGTTCCTTTTATTTCTTTTTCTACTCTGATGGCTGTGGTTAAAATTTCCAAAACTATGTTGAATAACAGTGGTGAGGGTAGGCAACCTTGTTTTGTTCCTGATCTTAGTGGAAATGGTTTCAGTTTTTCACCATTGAGAATGATGTTGGCTGTGGGTTTGTCATATATGGCCTTTATTATGTTGAGGTAAGTTCCCTCTATGCCTACTTTCTGGAGAGTTTTTATCATAAATGGGTGATGAATTTTGTCAAAAGCTTTTTCTGCATCTATTGAGATGATCATATGGTTTTTCTCCTTCAATTTGTTAATATGGTGTATCACATTGATTGATTTCATTTATGGAAGAATCCTTGCATTCCTGGGTTAAGCCCTACTTGATCATGGTGTATGATCCTTTTACTGTGCTGTTGGATTCTGTTTGCATCTATGTTCATCGGTGATATTGGTGTTTAGTTTTCTTTGTTTGTGACATCTTTGTCTGCTTTTGGTATCAGAGTGATGGTGGCCTCGTAGAGTAAGTTTGGGAGTGTTCCTCTCTCTGCTATATTTTGGAAGAGTTTGAGAAGGATAGGTGTTAACTCTTCTCTAAATGTTTGATAGAATTCGCCTGTGAAGCCATCTGGTCCTGAACTTTGGTTTGTTGGAAGATCTTTAATCACAGTTTCAATTTCAGTGTTTGTGATTGGTCTGTTTACGTTTTCTATTTCTTCCTGGTTCAGTCTTGGAAGGTTGTTTTTTTTAGGAATTTGTCCATTTCTTCCAGGTTGTACATTTTATTGGCATATAGTTGCTTGTAGTAATCTCTCATGATCCTTTGTATTTCTGCCGTGTCAGTTGTTACTTCTCCTTTTTCATCTCTAATTCTGTTGATTTGAGTCTTCTTCCTTTTTTTCTTGAAGAGTCTGGCTAATGCTTTATCAATTTTGTTTATCTTCTCAAAGAACCAGCTTTTAGTTTTATTGATATTTGCTATTGTTTCCTTCATTTCTTTTTCATTTATTTCTGATCTGATCTTTATGATTTCTTTCCTTCTGCTAACTTAGGGCTTTTTTGTTTTTCTTTCCCTAATTGCTTTAGGTGTAAGTTTAGGTTGTTAATTTGAGATGTTTCCTGTTTCTTGAGGTGTTACTGTATTGCTATAAACTTCCCTCTTAGAACTGCTTTGGTGCATCCCACAGGTTTTGGGTCATCATGGTTTCATTGTTATTTGTTTCTAGGTATTTTTTGATTTCCTCTGATTTCATCAGTGATCTCTTGGTTATTTAGTAACATATTGTTTAGCCTCCATGTGTTCGTATTTTTTACAGTTTTTTTCCTGTAATTGATATCTAGTCTTATAGCGTTTTGGTCAGAAAAGATACTTGATATGATTTCAGTTTTTTAAATTTACCAAGGCTTGATTTGTGACTCAAGATATGATCTATCCTGAAGAATTTTCCATGAGCACTTGAGAAGAAAGTGTATTCTGCTGGTTTTGGATGGAATGTCCTATAAATATCAATTAAATTCATCTTATTTAATGTGTCATTTAAAGCCTGTGTTTCCTTATTTATTTTCATTTTGGTTGATCTGTCTATTGGTGAAAGTGGGGTGTTGAAGTCCCCTACTATGACTGTGTTACTGTTGATTTCCCCTTTTATGCCTGTTAGCATTTGCCTTATGTATTGAGGTGCTCCTATGTTGGGTGCATAAATATTTACAATTGTTGTATCTTCTTGGCGTGATCCCTTGATCATTATGTAGTGTCCTTCTCTGTCTCTTGTAATCATCTTTATTTTAAAGTCTATTCTGTCTGATATGAGAATTGCTACTCCAGTTTTCTTTTGGTTTCCATTTGCATGGAATATCTTTTTCCATTCCCTCACTTTCAGTCTGTATGTGTCCCTAGGTCTGAAGTAGGTCTCTTGTAGACAGCATATATATGGGTCTTGTTTTTGTATCCATTCAGTCAGTCTATCTTTTGGTGGGAGCATTTAATCCATTTACATTTAAGGTAATTATCAATATGTATGTTCCTATTACCATTTGCTTAATTGTTTTGGGTTTGTTATTGTACGTCTTTTCCTTCTCTTGTGTTTCCTGCCTAGAAAAGTTCCTTTAGCATTTGTTGTAAACGTGGTTTGGTAGTGAATTCTCTTGGCTTTTGCTTGTCTGTAAAGGTTTTAATTTCTCCGTCAAATCTGAATGAGATCCCTGCTGGGTAGAGTAATCTTGGTTGTAGACTTTTCCCTTTCATCACTTTAAATATATCCTGCCACTCCCTTCTGGCCTGCAGAGTTTCTGCTGAAAGATCAGCTGTTAACCTTATGGATATTCCTTTGTATGTTAATTGCTGCTTTCCCCTTGCTGCTTTCAATATTTTTTCTTTGTATTTAATTTTTGAGAGTTTGATCAATATGTGTCTTGGCACGATTCTCCTTGTATTTATCCTGTATGGGACTCTCTGTGCTTCCTGGACTTGATTGACCATTTCCTTTCCCATATTAGGGAAGTTTTCAACTATAATCTCTTCAAATATTTTCTCAGTCCCTTTCTTTTTCTCTTCTTCTTCTGGAACCCCAATAATTCAAATGTTGGTGCATTTAATGTTGTCCCAGAGGTCTCTGAGACTGCCCTCAATTCTTTTCATTCTTCTTTGTTTATTCTGCTCTGCAGTAGTTATTTCCACCATTTTATCTTCCACGTCACTTCTCTGTTCTTTTCCTCAGTGATTCTGCTATTGATTCCTTCTAGAGTATTTTTAATTTCATTTATTGTGTTGTTCATCACTGTTTGTTTGCTCTTTAGTTCTTCTAGGGCCGTATTAAACATTTCTTGTATTTTCGCCATTCTATTTCCAAGATTTTGGATCATCTTTACTATCATTACTGTGAATTCTTTTTCAGGTAGACTGCCTATTTCCTCTTCATTTGTTTGGTCTGGTGGGTGTTTACCTTGCTCCTTCATCTGCTGCGTATTTCTCTGTCTTCTCATTTTGCTTGACTTACTGTGTTTGGGGTCTCCTTTTCGCAGGCTACAGGTTCATAGTTCCTGTTGTTTTGGGCGTCTGCCCCCAGTGGGTAAGGTTGGTTCAGTGGGTTGTGTAGGTTTCCTGGTGGAGGGGACTGGTGCCTGTGTTCCAGTGGATGAGGCTGGATCTTGTCTTTCTGGTGAGCAGGACTGTGTGAGGCGTCTGCAAAACACACTGCATGTGTTTTGGGGTGTCTGTTAACTTATTATGATTTTAGGCAGCCTCTTTGCTAGTGGGTGGGGTTGTGTTCCTGTCTTGCTAGTTGCTTGCCATGGGGTGTCCAGCACTATAGCTTGCAGGTCGTTGAGTGCAGCTGGGTCTTAGTGTTGAGATGGAGCCACCTGGGAGACCTCTCACTGATTGATATTACGTGGGGCTGGGAGGTGTCTGGTGGTCCAATGTCCTGAACTCAGCTCTCTCATGTCAGAGGCTCAGGCCTCACAGCTGGCCAGGGCACCAAGACCCTATCAGCCACACGGCTGTTGGGAAGTCTGAGGTCTTCTTCCAGCGTTCAGTAGGTGTTCTGTAGGAGTTGTTCCACATGTACATGTATTTTTGATGTATTTTTGGGGAGGAAGGTTATCTCCACATCTTACTCCTCCGCCATCTTGAAGGTCCTCTCTCTTTACACCTTTTAAAATGAAGTTGAGGAACAGTACCCACCACCTGGCATTATGTCAGTAAAATCTAGGAGTTGTATAATTTTCAGAAGACCAGGGGAAATGCCTCTAGTTAATTCAGAAATAGAAATGGCTATACCGATGCAACCATAAGTCAGTTAATGGATAAAGATACTTATTTTTTGCAACATTATTTCAGAAGTCCTTTTCGTTGTCCCAGATTTAAACCAAGACATATTCATCAAGTCTGTACTAATATACAGCTGATGGTTCTAGAAGTTTTGTTGTGAAATGCTCCCTTATAGGAAGTTCCAACGTATCAGTGGAAGGGAGAGTAAAAATTCTCTTGGGAAGAAATTCGTTCATACCTCTAGGAATCACAGCCTAAAGCATTCACACCATTAGAAGAGCCTGCAATCTGAAAACTACCATGTGATTTTTCTGAGCATTTTCTTAGGAAGATGGAAGAGGCATCAGTGTCTCTCCATGTGGTTCTATCCATTGCACCAGATCTCTTGAAAATTTTGAAAATAATAAAGAGTCTGAAAATCTAATCAAACTAGACACCCAGTAGCCAGTAAGTGACCCCAGTTGGGTAGGTACTGAAACTTAACAGTATACTGAGACCCTGAGGTGACTTCTGACCACACCAGTCACTATCAAAGCCTGTAATTCTTCTTGTCTTTCATGGCTTGTTGGGGGAATTTGTGTGTGTGTGTTTGTGTGTGTGTGCAAAATCTGGTCTCACTTAAGTTTATCAACAGTTGATTATTGAGGATACTCTTCAGACCTTTTTCTAATACTTCACAGACATCATGCTTTCTGAGATCCCAAGGATACTCTTCAGTTTTGAAGTGTTCTAAACTCACAGATCAATCAAGGAAAAGCTTGAGGGCAGATTTAGGGAAATCTTCCATTACTTCAGTGTATCAAATATCAAAGGAACATAAAGATATGTGAGGTTACATATTCCAAGACCATATTACCTTATTAGAAACTAGCTGGATAACCTTAAGCAAGTTACTTAACCTCTCAGAGCTCTAGTTTCCTCATCTGTACAATAGGAATAAAATACTTTACTCACAGAACCATTACAAGGGTTTAATAAGACATAATACACATAATACATGTGAATGCAAATAGCACACTGCCTGGCAGCCAGTGAAGTTTTAGTAAATATGGTTGCCATGTGTCTGGTTTTAAACCAGACAGTTCAGTATTAGAGTTTTCTTTCTGAGAAATAGATTAAGAAAAGACCAGACATATAAATGTAAATATGAGTAAGTGCTATTATTACTACCATGACATGTCTTATGCATGAATTCTGAGCTTCCTCTCACTAGGACAGTTCGCCACGAGGAATGAGAGAGAGCACACTCCACCAAGACATGCTTCAAGCACAACCACACGGGAGAGCCCAGTACACACTTTGCCAAGTACCAAATTCCACTGCCACTGTGAGCCAGGTGCGAGGGGTGAGCCCTGCAGTTGTTCTTATTGTTTCCTTTTACAGGTACAATTCCTTACAGTGTGTTTTATTTCATCTCCTTGTGGTCCTTTCCAGTAAGAGATATTTGGCAGTTTAATACTAATGAACTGACTGCTTAAAAATTAAGAATATTGAGTTTTTAATTCAATTCCCAAATTGCTTTAAAAAAAGTCAGTATTTTTTCCAGTAAGAAATTTATTTTTACCAAAATTAACAATTTTTGTCATTAATTCACACGCGTTCTGGACAGGTCAGCACAGTAACTCCTGTGTCCACATTCCCTCGAGTTTGAACTTGTTTTGCCCAAAGACCTCTGCTCAGGAAAGCCCAAATGGCCTATTGCTGCTTGCAGGTGGCACCCCTCCATAAGATCAAAGTGTGATCATGACCTCAATGCCCACTTGAGACAGAAGTCTAATCAACTTTGCTGGCCTGGGTGATACTTGGATTACATGTCATTTCCACCAAAGAGAGACAAGCCTTGTTGAACTTCTCTATTGCCTACTGGAAAAACTGTGCCACACTGTTGGACTCAACAGCCTAAAGTTGCTTTCTAGATGTCAAACATATATTGTTTTCTAACCTAATTTTAACACACACTTCAGTTTCTTTCCAAAGGCATCTCACCTGATAGTGCTAGGCCCCTGATTATCCTCAAAATACCAGAGACCTCAAATGCTCTCTCCCCAAGAAGAATGTGACCTATAGAACAACCACACCCCAACTGAAGTTTTAAACACTTCCCAGGGGTGAAGTCGAGATTTCCAAAGGATATGAGGTTAGGCCCTTACAGTCTGTACTGAACCCAATCTTGGGAGAAGATCTCCTTTCTCAGGAAAAGCCTGCTCGCTGAGTTGTTGCCTACAAATGTAGCACTGATGTCCATGACCATGTGCCTGTGCTCAAGCTTAGAAGAGTGAAGTTGGATATATAGTTCCTCGGTTCTGTGGTTCTCCTGCCTCCGTAAGTTCTTATGTCCCATGATTTGATTGACCCAATTTAGACTAAGTAGGTTGAACAATTAATTGCTCAGGGTGACTGTGGATTCATGGCTTTAATTGGGATGAAGGAGGTTTTCCATATGGCAAATATTTGAGGCATTCGACAATTATACAAACTATGTACATTCAGTTATCCTTCAAAAAGGGTATTTTAAGAACGTGTTATTTTAGAATCTGACATCGTGCCATCCTTAGTTCTTCCACAGAAGTGAGGGAAGAGTAGTGTTTTAGTCAGTTTGAGCTACTGTAACATAATGCAAAAGACTGTATGGCTAAACCCTAAATATTTATTTCTCACATTCTGGAGACTGGGAGGTCTGAGATCAAGGTGCCAGCAGATTTAACATCTGGTGAGGGCCTGCTCCCTTGTTTGTAGATGGCGGCCTTCTTGCTGTATCCTCACATGGCAGAGAAAGAAAAAGCTCTGGTCTCTCTTGTTCTGCTGAGAATGACACTAATCCCATCATAAGGACCCCAAGCTCATAATCTCATCTAAACTTAATTACCTCCCAAAGTCTCCAGATGGGGGTTGGGGGTTGGGGCTTCAATTTATGGATTTGGGGGGGGACACAAATAATCTGTAACAGGTAGAGAAGAAAGAAGGCTGGAAGCTAAATTTGGTGGCTTAGACTGCATTCTTTTTTATTCTAACGTAATTTGATTCACATTTTATTATAAGAGTAATACATGCTCATTATAGAAAAATGTTGAAAATATTTTAAAAGGATGAGTTAATCAAAATCACATAGCTTTTTTTTTTAACTTCAGGACTTCTCAGTCCTTTAATATGCAAATACATGTTACATCAAGAATGCTTTTCCACAGACCACCTATTCATTGTTCCAAGAAACACAGCTTAAGAGATGCTATTCTAGGGATGCTCATAGCTTAGGACATAATTTTACACTATGCTAACAATTTTTGTAAATTCTTCCTTGGGAATTATTTTGCTAGTGAGGTGCAGCTTGAGAAGGAGATGGAAAGCTACAATACACACCACTGAGTAAAGAGCACATGGAGAGCCAGAAGTAGGATGAAGATGAAGACAGGAGACATCTGGTCCCAGGATGACAAACATTTCTTGCTTTATAACTGGCCCAAGCATGTACTATCTTTGCAAATAAATAAGCTCATATACAGTGCTGTGCCTTGTACTGTATCCTGCTTTCCCTCACTTACATGTTCTTCATCCCTTCACTTCAAAAGCCCACTGTGGAAAAAACTCCACTCTGCATATACTTGTTGGGAATTACATATTAAATACAAATAGTCCCAATGTCCAGTTCAGGATTTCCATTTCTACCCCCCTTTTTAAACTTCACCTTTTGGAGGATGACTCTCTCACTATTTGATGCAAGACAGATCTCTTGTTCTTTCTTTTTGTAGCATATCAGAAAGTCTTATAGAATATGGTCCCATGTTCTCTGTTTTACAATTCTTCACATCTACATTTTCTCTGACTTTCTTAACTTTCAAAGAAACTGCCCTAAATAGATGTCTCTGCCTTAACATTTGGGCCAGCAGTTCTGGTGACCCTACCTCTAAGAGGCACACTACCAATATCACAAGTTCACATCTGCGAAGTCACTTCCATGTGCCTGACACTGCGCTAAGCAAGTTACATAGATTATCTCATTTAATCCTTACCCAATCAAACCAAACCAAATCAGATGTTTGCAATCCCCTTTCTACAGATAAGGATACCTAGGCTTGGCAACTTTTCCATAATTTCACAGTGACAGAGCAGGATTTGAATCCAGGGCTTTCTGACACCAAAACTCATGCTTTTACCTATTACCCTCATAATCATAGTCTAGAGCAATGCTTTTCAAAACTTGGTCCCTGAAACAGCAGCAGCAGCAGCACTTGGGACCTTGTTACAAATGTAAATTCACAGGCCCGACTCCAGAAAAATCAAAAACTCTACAGAGAGACCTTCAAGATGGTGGAGGAGTAAGACCTGGAGATCACCTTCCTCCTCACTAATACATCAGAAATACATTTACATGTGGAACAACTCCTACAGAACACCTACTGACTGCTGGCAGAAGACCTCAGACTTCCCAAAAGCCGTGTGGCTGACAGGGTCTTGGTGCTCCAGCCAGATGTCAGGCCTGTGCCTCTGAGGTGGGAGAGCCGAGTTCAGGACATTGGTCCACCACAGAACTCCTGGCTCCACATAATATCAAATGGCAAAAGCTCTCCCAGAGATCTCCATCTCAACAATAAGACCCAGCTCCATTCAACAAGCAGCAAGCTCCAGTGCTGGACCCCCTATGTCAAACAACTAGCAAGACAGGAACACAACCCCACCCACTAGCAGAGAGGCTGACTAAAATCATAATAAGGTCACAGACACCCCAAAACACACCACCGGATGCAGTCCTGCCCACCAGAAAGACAAGATCCAGCCTCATCCACCAGAACACAGGCACTAGTCCCCCTCACCAGGAAGCCTACACAACCCACTAAACCAACCTCACCCACTGGGGGCAGACACCAAAACCAACGCAAACTACAAACCTGCAGCCTGCAAAAAGGAGACCCCAAACACAGTAAGTTAAGCAAAATGAGAAGACAGAGAAACACACAGCAGATGAAGGAGCAAGGTAAACACCCACCAGACCAAACAAATGAAGAGGAAATAGGCAGTCTACCTGAAAAAGAATTCACAGTAATGATAGTAAAGATGATCCAAAATCTTGGAAATAGAATGGCGAAAATACAAGAAATGTTTAATACGGCCCTAGAAGAACTAAAGAGCAAACAAACAGTGATGAACAACACAATAAATGAAATTAAAAATACTCTAGAAGGAATCAATAGCAGAATCACTGAGGAAAAGAACAGAGAAGTGACGTGGAAGATAAAATGGTGGAAATAACTACTGCAGAGCAGAATAAACAAAGAAGAATGAAAAGAATTGAGGGCAGTCTCAGAGACCTCTGGGACAACATTAAATGCACCAACATTTGAATTATTGGGGTTCCAGAAGAAGAAGAGAAAAAGAAAGGGACTGAGAAAATATTTGAAGAGATTATAGTTGAAAACTTCCCTAATATGGGAAAGGAAATGGTCAATCAAGTCCAGGAAGCACAGAGAGTCCCATACAGGATAAATTCAAGGAGAAATACGCCAAGACACATATTAATCAAATGATCAAAAATTAAATACAAAGAAAAAATATTGAAAGCAGCAAAGGAAAGGCAACAAATAACATACAAGGGAATCCCCATAAGGTTAACAGCTGATCTTTCAGCAGAAACTCTGCAAGCCAGAAGGGAATGGCAGGACATATTTAAAGTGATGAAAGGGAAAAGTCTACAACCAAGATTACGCTACCCAGCAAGGATCTCATTCAGATTTGACGGAGAAATTAAAACCTTTACAGACAAGCAAAAGCTAAGAGAATTCAGCACCACCAAACCAGCTTTACAACAAAGGCTGAAGGAACTTCTCTAGGCAGGAAATACAAGAGAAGGAGAAGACATACAATAACAAAACCAAAACAATTAAGCAAATGGTAATAGGAACATACATATCGATAATTACCTTAAATGTAAATGGATTAAATGCTTCCACCAAAAGACACAGATTGGCTGAATGGATACATAAACAAGACCCATATATATGCTGTCTTTAAGAGAGCCACTTCAGACCTAGGGAAACATACACACATACTGAAAGTAAGGGAACAGAAAAAGATATTCCATACAAATGGAAAGTAAAAGAAAGCTGGAGTAGCAATTCTCATATCAGACAGAATAGACTTTAAAATAAAGGCTATTACAAGAGACAAAAGGACACTACATGATGATCAAAGGATCACTCCAAGAAGATATAACAATTGTAAATATTTATGCACCCAACATAGGAGCACCTCAATACATCAGGCAAATGCTAACAGGCATAAAAGGGGAAATCGACAGTAACACAGTCATAGTAGGGGACTTTAACACCCCACTTTCACCAATAGACAGATCATCCAAAATGAACTTAAATAGGGAAACACAAGCTTTAAATGATACATTAAAGAAGACAGATTTAATTGATCTTTATAGCACATTCCATCCAAAAACAACAGAATACACTTTCCTCTCAAGTGCTCATGCAATATACTCCAAGATAGATCATATCTTGGGTCACAAATCAAGCCTTGGTAAATTTAAGAAAATTGAAATCACACCAAGCATCTTTTCTAACCACAATGCTATGTGACTAGATAACAATTACAGGAAAAAATCTGTAAAAAATACAAACACATGGAGGCTAAACAATACACTACTTAATAACCAAGAGATCACTGAAGATATCAAGGAAATCAAAAAATACCTGGAAACAAATGACAATGAAAACATGACAACCCGAAACCTATGGAATGCAGCAAAGAAGTTCTAAGAGGGAACTTTATAGAAATACAATCCTATCTCAAGAAACAAGAAACATCTCAAATAAACATTCTAAACTTACACCTAAAGCAATTAGAGAAAGAACAAAAAAAATCCCAAAGTTAGCAGAAGGATAGAAATCATAAAGATCAGATCAGAAATAAATGAAAAAGAAATGAAGGAAACAATAGCAAAGATCAATAAAACTAAAAGCTGGTTCTATGAGAAGATAAACAAAATTGATAAACCATTAGCCAGACTCATTAAGAAAAAAAGCGAGAAGACTCACATCAACAGAATTAGAAATGAAAAAGGAGAAGTAACAACTGACACGGCAGAAATACAAAGGATCATGAGAGATTACTGCAAGCATCTTTATGCCAATAAAATAGACAACCTGGAAGAAATGGACAAATTCTTAGAAAAGCACAACCTCCCAAGACTGAACCAGGAAGAAACAGAAAACATAAACAGACCAATCATAAACACTGAAATTGAGACTATGATTAAAAATCTTCCAACAAACAAAAGCCCAGGACCAGATGGCTTCACAGGTGACTTCTATCAAACATTTAGAGAAGAGCTAACACCTATCTTTCTCAAACTCTTCCAAAATATAGCAGGGGGAGGAACACTCCCAAACTCATTCTACGAGGTCACCATCACCCTGATACCAAAACCAGACAAAGATGTCACAAACAAAGAAAACTACAGGCCAATATCACTGATGAACATAGATGCAAAAATCCTCAACAAAATACTAGCAAACGGAATCCAACAGCACATTAAAAGGATCACACACCATGATCAAGTGGGGTTTACCCCAGGATGCAAGGATTCTTCAATAAATGAAATCAACCAATGTGATATACCATATTAACAAATTGAAGGAGAAAAACCATACGATCATCTCAATAGATGCAGAAAAAGCTTTTGACAAAATTCATCACCCATTTATGATAAAAACTCTCCAGAAAGTAGGCATAGAGGGAACTTACCTCAACATAATAAAGGCCATATATGACAAACCCATAGCTGACATCATTCTCAGTGGTGAAAAACTGAAACCATTTCCTCTAAGATCAGGAACAAGACAAGGTTGCCTACCCTTGCCATTGTTATTCAACATAGTTTTGGAAGTTTTAGCCACAGCCATCAGAGAAGAAAAAGAAATATAAAAGGAACACAAATCGGAAAAAAAGAAATAAAACTGTCACTGTTTGCAGATGACATGATACTATACATAGAAAATTCCGAAGATGCTACGAGAAACCTACTAGAGCTAATCAATGAATCTGGTAAAGTAGATTAGCTAAAATCTGGTAGAAGAATACAAAATTAATGCACAGAAATCTGTTTCATTCCTATATACTACTGATGAAAAATCTGAAAGGGAAATTAAGGAAACACTCCCATCTACCACTGCAACAAATAGAATAAAATACCTAGGAATAAACCTACCTAAGGAGACAAAAGACTTGTATGCAGAAAACTATAAGACACTGATGAAAGAAAGTAAAGATGATACAAACAGATGGAGAGATATACCATGTTCTTGGATTGGAAGAATCAACAATGTGAAAATGACTATACTACCCAAAGCAATCTACAGATTCAATGCAATCCCTATCAAACTACCAATGGTTTTTTTTCACAGAACTAGAACAAAAAATTTCACAATTTGTATGGCAACACAAAAGACCCCGAATAGCCAAAGCAATCTTGAGAAAGAAAAACGCAGCTGGAGGAATCAGGCTCCCAGACTTCAGACTATGCTACAAAGCTACAGTAATCAAGACAGTATGGTACTGGCACAAAAACAGAAATATACATCAATGGAATAGGATAGAAAGCCCAGAGATAAACCCACTCAGATATGGTCACCTTATTTTCGATAAAGGAGGCAAGAGTATGCAATGGAGAAAAGACAGCCTCTTCAATAAGTGGTGCTAGGAAAACTGGACAGCTACAGGTAAAAGAATGAAATTAGAATAGTCCCTAATACCGTACACAAAAATAAACTCAAAGTGGATTAAAGACCTAAATGTAACACTATAAAACTCTTAGAGGAAAACATACGCAGAACACTCTATGACATAAATCACAGCAAGAGCCTTTTTGACCCACCTCGTAGAGAAATGGAAATAAAAAGAAAAATAAACAAATGGGACCTAATGAAACTTAAAAGCTTTTGCACGGCAAAGGAAACCATAAGCAAGACCAAAAGACAACCCTCAGAATGGGAGAAAATATTTGCAAACGAAGCAACTGACAAAGGATTAATCTCCAAAAGTTACAAGCAGCTCATGCAGCTCAATATCCAAAAAACAAACAACCCAATCCAAAAATGGGCAGAAGACCTAAACAGACATTTCTCCAAAGAAGATATACAGATTCCCAACAAACACATGAAAGAATGCTCAACATCACTCACTAATCATTAGAGAAATGCAAATCAAAACTACAATGAGGTATCACCTCACACCTCTCAGAATGGCCATCATCAAAAGATCTGCAAACAATAAATGCTGGAGAGGGTGTGGAGAAAAGGGAACCCTCCTACACTGTTGGTGGGAATGTATATTGATACAGCCACTATGGAGAATAGTATGGAGGTTCCTTAAAAAACTAAAAATAGGACTACCATACGACCCAGCCATCCCACTACTGGGCATATACCCTGAGAAAACCATAATTCAAAAAGAGTCATGTACCACAATGTTCATTGCAGCACTATTTACACTAGCCAGGACGTGGAAGCAACCTAAGTGTCCATCGAGAGCTGAATGGATAAAGAAGATGTGGCACATATATACAATGGAATATTACTCAGCCATTAAAAGAAACGAAATTGAGTTATTTGTAGTGAGGTGGATTGACCTAGAGTCTGTCATACAGAGTGAAGTAAGTCAGAATGAGAAAAATAAATACTGTACACTGCCACATATATATGGAATCTAAAAAAAAAAGTTCTGAAGAACCTAGGGGCAGGACAGGAATAAAGATGCAGACGTAGAGAATTGACCTGAGGATATGGGAGGGGGAAGGGTAAGCTGGGACGAAGTACGAGAGTGGCATGGACATATATACACTACCAAATGTAAAATAGATAACTAGTGAGAAGCAGCTACATACCTCAGCAGCAAGATCAGCTCGGTGCTTTGTGACCACCTAGAGGGATGGGATAGGGAGGGTGGGGAGGGAGATGCAAGCGGGAGGAGATATGGGGATATATGTGTATATATAGCTGATTCACTTTGTTATAAAGCAGAAACGAACACATCATTGTATAGCAATTATACTCCAATAAAGATGTTAAATAAATCAATCAAAATAAAAAGGAGAGAAAAACTGCACAGAAGACCATGTTTAGAAAAAAACAAACTCTAGAGATCTGGTGTGTATATATACACACACCACACACACACACACACACACACAAAATGGAATATTATCCAGCCATAAAGAAGAAAGCCTGCCTTTTGTAACATGAATAAAACTTATTATGCTAAGCAAAATAAGACAAAGTGAGGCAAAAACTCTATGTTCTTACTTACATGTGGAATCTAAGAAAAGCCAAACTAATAGAAATAGAGAGTAGAATGGTGGTTGCCAGGGGCTGGGGGTGGGGGAAATGGGGACATGTTGGTTATAGGCTACAAACTCCAAACTATAGGAGTAAGAAGATCAGGCTCTAGTGCATATTATGGTGATTATAATTAACAATACTGTATTACAAACTTGAAAATTAAGAGAGTTGATGTTAAATATCACCACAAACAAAAAAATCATAATTATGTGAGATAGTAGAGGTGTTAACTAACCTTATAGTGGTTATCATTTTGCAATAATTACATGTATATAATTATCATATTGTACACCTTAAGCTTACATGTGTTGTATGTCAATAATATCTCAATTAATCTAGAGAGAAAAGAGGAACTCCGAAGGTGAGGCCCAGCAATCTGTGTTTTATCTAGCCCTCCAGGCGATTCTGATGTATGCTAATGTTTAAAAACAACTGTTCTGGAAACCAAGCTGGAAGACTTTAGGTTAAAGGTGAGGAATAATTTTCTGGTGTGATGTTAACACTACCGTGGGGCATCTCAAAAGGCTGGCCTGGGATCGCCCCATTTGGCTCTGATAGATGGGAGCTGTCCTGTGTCTCTAGGAACTTTCCATCTTTATTGCTCGTGTCTCAAGCATAGAGCACCACATCACCAAATCCTAGAGCGACAGCTCAGCATTCTCTAACAACACCAAAAAAATCTCACACTTAAAGTTGAACCTAACAGAGAACAGGATATTCTGATCACATGTGTAGGCGCTGAAAAAACAATCGGCAGGAACAGGGAGCGTGTCATGGTTGCTTTCTCCCCATGCACTCGCCCTCTGCAGGGCCATGCCATATATTAGTGGGCATTTCACATCAGCTAATTCAGATTCCCCTGTCAGACAAATCCCACCTGTGAGCACTGCTGTCTACACCACATAACACCACATAGATCAAGAGTGAGGAGAGGCCAAAGTCATGAACACCATAGCTTTCCATAAAAGTTAATTAATGACAGAAGCATATTGCTGGGAATGGCAACATGGCCGTTATTTATGGCTCAGGAAACCCCAACTGTAGGGATTTGCCTTTTCCTTTCTCCCAGCCCCAGCTCTACCCATGAGTTTACTCACCCCATTACAGTAACTTCATGAATCATTTGCCAAGTTAGCAAGAATGTAGCATGGAATCTATAAAAATTAATACAACAGTTGGATATCCAACACACATCCCAAGAGAAACAGACCACCCTGTGGATGCCACCATGTTCTTTTCTATCCCTGTATCTCAACACTTCTTTCACACTTCACATTTCTACCCCTGGTAAGAGTTCCAACGTGTCACCCCCAAGGAAAGGATTTCCCCAAGGAAGCCTTGCTGCTGAAAGGCTTCTAGAAACCTCCTTTCCCCCTTCCCAGCCATACCATTACACACAAGCATGGGCTGACCACTAGGAGAATAGCTCATCACCAACAGACTGTCACCACTTTGGGAGGCTGTGCAGCACTGTGGTGAAAAGTTTCCCTCTGGCTTCAAATTCCACTAAAGTGTTCATAGTGCCCTCATCTATAAAATGGGCCCAATAATATTCACCTTTGAAGGTTGCTGTGAGGTTTGAACAAAGCTGACATGAGCTGAGCGACACCCAGTGCCATTAAGGCCGAACAAACCTTCGTGGTGCGACTTTTCCCCCTCAGAAGGCCATGTGCCCCAACAAGCTCAGACTAGTATTTTCCACAAACCCTATACTGCTGCCCACACAGATTTTAGAAGGAGGTGGTCTGAAGGTGATACAATTTTTTACGTTTGTGCATGTGTGTGCATTTTTCAGCTCATTCTCTAAGGCACTCATGACCACTGCAGGGTCTCAGGAGGATAAAGAAAGAAAACTGAACCCTGGAAAAGCTAAGAAAGCAAGAATGCACATTTATGCTGGAGAAGACGGTTCCATGTGTCGGAAAGAGTATTGCACTGTAAGTCACATAACTGGTGTTTTACTCTCCTCTCCCATAAACAAACTGCGGCAAATCCCTTCTCAGAGCTCAGTTTCCATTTCTTTATGTTTGAAATGGACCTCATGGTGACTCCTCACCTCACTTCATACAGTTGTGGGCATCAAAATAGGTAACAGATATGAAAGCATCTTTTCAAGCAGAAAACACCACCCCAATAAATGTATGATACTCAAGGTTCAGATGCCTTATCAAGATTCCAATGGACAAACAGCTTCACCAACTGGCCAGTGCAGTCCACAAAATTATGAGGAAATTTACCATGCAGTGAGTTATATTGTTCCTTTTGTTCTGCTTGTGTGAAATAGCATAGTTATCTCCGGAATATGTTTTAAAAATAAGCAAGCAGAAATCCTTTGTGGGAGAGGGAAATCTGTAAGTATGGTTTGATTCCACTCGATCCACTATAATCCTTAGAGCTACCCGGCATCCCTCCGTGGTTTGCTTTAATTGCATGTCACTGCTAACTTCCTTGTAAAGAGACAGGCCTCTGCCATTCCTTCTAATTATCCAAATCGCCAGCCACTGTGTGTGGCCTTACCTAAGGCTTTTAACCAGCAGTAATGTCACTAAATCAAAGCAAGTGGGAAGTGTCCCTGTTGGAGTGACTCTAATAAATGCTACATGACATTCCTTGAAGACTGTTTGGAAATATTCTCTTCAGAGTTACACCAATTCCAACATGATAACTCATCAGTTAAAAAGAGTCATAACCAGAAGTCCACATGTAAACCATATATCTCTTACCTCCTGTTGCTAAAGGATCCACATTTCATCTAGAAAGGACATAAATCTGGCAATCTCACTTCAGGCTTAGCCCATCCACCTGAGAAAGAATATTATATAGTTCAATACAATTATGCCGCTGTTTCTGTAGGTCCCCTAAATCCAGCATCAGTTGATATTGGCATTGATAATAATAATAACAAAACACCATTTATTGATGTCTTCCTACATGCAAATGTCACGTGAACCTCCTTCTATACATTATCTCACTTGATCAGCACAATCTTGTGTTCAGCTATTGTTCCCAGTCTATAGCTGTGAAAACTGAGGCCTCAAGAGCTTAAGGATGAGAGTAGCACTGAAGACAAATGGAGCATATGTGGAACTGACAAGAAGATGGTTGCTGAGGAGGCTGAGATAAATTGCTCTGAATTCCCATTATCTACGTATACAAAAATTGAGCTAAAAAATTTAGGCATCTAAAAACACGAGCTCCTCCTATTTCCAACTTACAAATGTAAAATTATAGAAACTCTGGAGAAAACGTTTTTGTATTCATGAAAAGTATTTTTTTGAATTTTATTTTATTTTTTTATACAGCAAATTCTTATTAGTCATCAATTTAATACACATCAGTGTATACATGTCAATCCCAATCACCCAATTCATCACAGCACCACCAACCCCCGCCCCCACCGCCGCTTTCCTCCCTTGATGTCCATACGTTTGTTCCCTACATCTGTGTCTCAATTTCAGCCCTGCAAACCAGTTCATCTGTACCATTTTTCTAGGTTCCACATATGTGCGTTATTAATATACGATATTTGTTTTTCTCTTTCTGACTTACTTCACTCTGTATGACAGTCTCTAGATCCATCCACCTCACTACAAATAACTCAATTTTGTTCCTTTTTATGGCTGAGTAATATTCCATTGTATATATGTACCACATCTTCTTTATCCATTCGTCTGTCGATGGGCATTTAGGTTGCTTCCATGACCTGGCTATTGTAAGCAGTGCTGCAATGAACACTGGGGTGCATGTGTCTTTTTGAATTATGGTTTTCTCTGAGTATATGCCCAGTAGTGGGATTGCTGGGTCATGGTAATTCTATTTTTAGTTCTTTAAGGAACCTCCATACTGTTCTCCATAGTGGCTGTATCAATTTACATTCCCACCAACAGTGCAAGAGGGTTCCCTTTTCTCCACACCCTCTCCAGCATTTGTTATTTGTAGATTTTCTGATGAGGCCCATTCTAACTGGTGTGAGGAGATACCTCATTGTAGTTTTGATTTGCATTTCTCTAATAATTAGTGATGCTGAGAAGCTTCTCATGTGCTTCTTGGCCACCTGTATGTGTTCTTTGGAGAAATGTCTATTTAGGTCTTCTGCCCATTCTTGGATTGGGTTGTCTGTTTAATATTGAGCTGCATGAGCTGTTTATATATTTTGGAGATTAATCCTTTGTCCATTGATTCGTTTGCAAATATTTTCTCCCATTCTGAGGGTTGTCTTTTCATCTTGTTTATGGTTTCCTTTGCTGTGCAAAAGCTTTGAAGTTTCATTAGGTCCCATTTGTTTATTTTTGTTTTTATTTCCATTACTCTAGGAGGTGGATCAAAAAAGATCTTGCTGTGACTTATGTCAAAGAGTCTTCTTCCTATGTTTTCCTCTAAGAGTTTTACAGTGTCCAGTCTTACATTTAGGTTTCTAATCCATTTTGAGTTTATTTTTGTGTATGGTGTTAGGGAGTGTTCTAATTTCATTCTTTTACATGTAGCTGTCCAGTTTTCCCAGAACCATTTATTGAAGAGGCTGTCTTTTCTCCATTGTATATCCTTGCCTCCTTTGTCATAGATTGGTTGACCATAGGTGCGTAAGTTTATGTCTGGGCTTTCTATCTTGTTCCATTGATCTATGTTTCTGTTTTTGTGCCAGTACCATATTGTCTTGATTACTGTAGCTTTGTAGTACAGTCTGAAGTCAGGGAGTCTGATTCCTCCAGCTCCGTTTTTTTCCCTCAAGACTGCTTTGGTTATTTGGGGTCTTTTGTGTCTCCATACAAATTTTAAGATTTTTTTGTTCTGGTTCTGTAAAAAACGCCATTGGTAATTTGATAGGGATTGCACTGAATCTGTAGATTGCTTTGGGTAGTATAGTCATTTTCACAATATTGATTCTTCCAATCCAAGAACATGCTATATATCTCCATATTCGTGAGAAATATTATCATCTGTATTTCAGCATTTTACCATGAAGCTCCAGAGTTTTAAAATGTATGCTGCACATTTTTGATTTGTGTTCTAGTAAACATGGGTGTGTATGGCTCCTGAAAATTAAAAATTATGTACGTAAGAGTATATAAGGCTGTACACTTATGGTCTAGACACTTTCTTATGTGTATGTTGTATGTTAATAAAAAGTTTCAAAACTGTATCTATGTGGATCTGAATGTTCATGTTTCATCACTATTTTCTGTACTTTCTCAAAATGACCATCAAGCTGTTACTACCCCTTTTTAATTTTCCCCAGAATGATTTTCCTTTACAATGAAAATCTGTGGAACAGCATCTTGGTAAATTTCTTGGCAAATCTTTGTTGACATTAGAAAACTGGTTACCTCACGCCACACATCAAGTCCAAATCCCTGATCCAGAGACCCAAGCAGCTCTCTGTTTAGTAGCTCTTGCTTAGAAAGTCAAAAAGGAGTTCATGACAAATAGAAGAGCAGATGAAAAGAGGGTTCTACCCTTTCCCTGTTGACCCTGTTACCGCGCAAGCACAGTGCTCGCCCACAGGGTACCGGGTAGGGAGGAAGGCTGTTTTGTTGAGATGATGGGAATTTCCTGGGAAAACTCTGTCCCTCCTGCCCATCCAAATGAGGTCTGAATAGAAACACTTCCTAGGATAAATACTGCTCCCTGGCCTCAGTCCTGTAACCCAGAGTTTTGTGTAATCTTTCATCCCTCTTCCCCCATTACCAGTCGGAGCAACCATTAGACAACTGGGAATAGATAGACAATAAGGTTTAAATGCTTTTTTCAAATAGTTAAACCAAAGCCTTTGTTGCTATATTTAATTCACACACTTGCTCAATTCTAATCAGCTGTGATAAGCTAATTCTTATCTTTTTTTTTGTCAATGTTATCTGCATTAGAAACTTATCTATCAAAGGGCGGAGATTCAATAAATGTAGCTCTGTGGGCAGACTCAGATGGTGAAACAAAGACCCACCTACCACCAAAACAAACATCAACAGCAAAACAGTGCTCCAAACAAGAGAGATATTTGAATACAAGCTGTGCGGGGCTGGTATAGCAGCTCCACATCATTAAGAACATATGAATTATTAGATCTTGTTGCTCTGCCATCCTCAACAAGTGCCATCCATCTCATGGTCTAGGACAGCTATTTCAGATGTCACCATCACATCCACCTTCTAGCCACTGGCAGGAGGAAAAGGGAAAATGGAGGATGTGACTCTTTTCTTTAAGGGCATAACCTATAAATGGAACACCACACTTCCATGTACATTCCATCGGCCAGAATGTAATCACATGGCCATACCTTGCCTGAAAGGGAGGCTGGGAAATGTGGTCATTAGCTGGACAGCCATATGCTCTGCTAAAATTTGGAGACTCTATTTCTAAAGAAACAAGTAGAGAATGGATATTGGGAGACAACAAGTGAAACATGCATTCATTCATCCATCCATGTATTCATTCATTCATAAACACTGGATGCCTAATGAATGCCTGGAAACTGTGCTAGTGTTAGGAATACACCAATAAAATACCATCCTCCAATCCCTACCTCAAGGGATTTATTGTCTAGTGAGGAAATACACATGGAAACAAACTGTTAAAAAACAAACTGCTCTACTGGGATTATACACAAAGTACAACACTCTGCCTAGGAGAACCAGGAAAGCTCAGTGGATGCAGCCTTTGCACTGACACTTGTGATAACCTAGATGGGTAGGATGGGGGGTGGGGTGAGAAAGAGGTCCAAGAGGGAGGGAATATAGGTGTACATATAGCTGATTCACTTCATTGTACAGCAGAAACTAACACAACATTGTAAAGCAATTTTTACTCCAATAAAAAATAAATAAATAAGAAGAAAGACAGTAGTAATCACTTAATAATAATAGCATTTCTTTTCAAGAACTGTTCTAAATACTTTATACATATTTATTTAATCCCTCCATGATAGAAACCATCATTATTCCCACTTTACAAATGAGAAAACTGAGACATTATAAGTGATCAAATTGAGATGTGAACGTGTGTAGTCTGACTCCAGAGCCTATACTGCCTTTCATGAGAAGGAAAGGGTCCAATCTCGTCACCTAAATCTCCCAATGCCTTCTTGGCATGTAGAAGAAAGGAACAATAGAAAGGGAGAAGAAAATGAAAGATTAGAGGGTCTCAGAAGCCTACGTAAGACACAGCATGATGGAACTCAAAATGCGATGCAAGTGCCTTGACTTCCAGCTCTCTCTCTGGAGGCATTCTTGAGGTACATTCTAAGGATACGTTGAAGGGTGACAAAGACCTGTGGAATGTTCTCCAGATTATGGTTATGATTATATTTGTTCCTTTATTCAAAAAGTAATTTTGATGGGATTTGCTAAAAATTAGACATCAATTCAACACCCTCCTTCTAGAACCAACATAATAATCCCCTAATTCTGGGGTGGTACTGTTTGTGTTGGCATGAGGGGAAGCAATTTTGCAATATAGGAGGGGTTCATAACCTAAAAGAAGTTTTGCTTTCATTGAAATCAATGATGCGTTTAGAGAAGCTCTTCTGCCTTGATGATCCTGCTAGACAAAACAGAATTCATTCATTTGCAACAGTATTTATTATGATCTATTATTCTAAACATACTGACTTTTATTTAAAATGTGCTGGCCCTAAAAGATGAGGGGAAAAATACATTCATGAAAGCTTGGTAATATTTCAGCATGTTTCAATGACTCTCTTTTTCTCCTATTTTCTCCTGGTCATTTCCCACCCTTGATTAGTAATTTTACACCCTAATAATAAAATATGAAATACTTTTTAATAGTGCCATGGTGGTAAAAGTGCTTAGTTTTTATGATGTGTCTCCAGAGATAGATCTTTAGCAGTATATAGTCAGGTTAATTCAGCATAAAATAGTATAATACCTTTCTTATTTCTGTTCACTCATTTAGAAATTATGGGACAAATTCTAGCAAAAGGTTCACCCCACTGACTGGAAACTAGTGTTTTAAAAGATTGAGGTTCTCCTATTCTCTTTAGGGAGGTTAAAAATGTTTCCAATCAACTTTTAAAAAACCTAGTAAACAGGAGTTATTTCCCATTTTTGTTTCCTCAGATTCTTAGGAGAATTTACCATTATTGAAAGCCTTACAATTACTGGAGATAACTCTCCCATCCAGATAACCAGCTACTCACCCCTCTCAGGGTCTCCCTTTCCCTGAATACTTATGAAATGAGATCTGGAAACCTAACAATCCTTTTCCACTCTGCCATTTTGTGAAGACACTAATAATATTTCCTTTGGCCTTATTGTTCATTTGTGAGAGGCAGAGAAACAAGTTAGCTACTTGGGAACACAGTGGTGAAGTCAGGAAAACAAAAAAAGAAAACAATAGGAATTCTCTCCCTTGGTCTCTGAGCTACACTTAAAACAGATCTCCTAGGGACTCCCTGGTGGTCCACTGGTTAAGACTCCATCCTTCAAAAGCAAGGGGCGTGGGTTCAATCCCTGCTCCGGGAGCTAAGATGCCACATGCTGTGCAGCCCAGCCAAGAAAATATAAAAACAACAACAACAAAAAAAACCCCCAGATTTCCTCAACTCTGGTGCTTGGGGGCAGTGACACCCGCCTGTGAGATTCATTTCCCTCCCAGAAAGTCACAGCACTCTGTCTCCCAACAGGCACTGGCATCAGACAGGGTAAAATAAATATAAATTTCATATATGCAATTATGCTCACTCTTCCTAATATCAGCACTTACAAAAGTCAAAATTGGGCTTATACAATAAGCTATGTTATAATAATCTCACAGTCGCTTTTACTTTCAATCTCTAATGACTGCTTGTCACTCCTGTGCTTCCTTTCATAAAAAGACAAAGTTCCTGCTTCTCACTTCATAAAAATGGCAGGAACAAGTTAACCTTTAGCTAATATGGATAAGAAAAGGTTAATATGAGTAGAATGAAAATACAATTTCCACACAATTTTAATTTTACAGTGAAATCCAAAGCTCTTTAGACTAGATAATTGTTAGTTTTTCTGGGTACTTACTGCATTACCCCACTTGGAAACCTATTAAGAATCCAAGTAAACATGTCAAACAAGAACTGCTCCCTAATTAATACTAAGACATGTATGAAAACATTCTTGAATATTAGGCTTAGTAGCATTGTATATTATACCGTCCTTGCTTATAAAAAGTTAAATGTTTCTTCAAATGAGAATGCAGACCAAAAAAGATAGTTAAATATGCAAAATGTAGCAATCCATTTGACATACACAAACCAGTTCTAATAATGTTACACTGCTTACCTGCATTTTAAAGATTAATTCTAACTACCCTTCTGTGAGAAAACTGATAAACAAACACGTTGATTAACAGAGAAGTCAAAAAATATATAACATGATGCAAGGTACTGCACCGGAGGTCAGAACTCACTCAGTTGCGACAAAGAGACTTTAATTCCCAGTCTGATTTCTAACTGCATTATCCAGACACCATGTCACAAGAAGACAGAAAGAAAGTGATGCAATGCTTCACAAACCCCAAGAATTTGCTGCTGGTGTTTAAGAGCAGAAACTAAAGCCAACCACAAATATATAAAACCCAAATAAACATACTGATCTCTTAAACTCTGACCCAACCTTAACCCAAGTATTAATAATTTTCTCAGAACTAAACCAAAAAAGATTTTCCAAAAAACAGACCCTACATCAAAAGGCATCAAAGTACTGAAAACTGTGGTGTGTGGAAAGGGTTGATGGGGCCCTGTGCCCTGATCTGTACCCTATTGTGGAACCTCTTGGGGGACTGTGGAATCTCTAAGCATGACTTCCTGCCATTCTTCACATACTGGTCACATTTTGGGACATGGTGTGGCCAGGTCTGATGAATTCACGAAGACAAGGAAAATAAGGAGGGTGCAGAACTTTACGAAAGATTATCCACTGGGGAGGAGGTAGGACTTTGGGGACACGCCAAGTTCAGGGAGAAGTTTAGTCCAATAGACAGACCATGGTCTTCCAACCACTCGTAAGTCAGCAACACTGTTACCACATGATAAAATATCAATAATATGTCACCCACTTCCAGACTTCACACTTAGGTAGAAAAGAACTGATGCATTTGTGCTGCTCAGTCAGCAGCAAACACTGTCTGTGGGATAATTCCATGTAGATTAAAACTCTAGTTTTTTAGGTACTCCATAACTGCTTGTCAAACTAAATTACTGTTCCCAGACACCAAACTGCATCCTTGTGTCTGAAAAAGCTAAGATGTCTCTGAAAGTGCCTATCATGGTTACATACTTACCACACGTAAAAAATCTGCAGCCTATTAACGGAAACACATGTAGAATGGAAGCGGGTGGGTGGATTGTAACTGGAAGGAGTATTAAGACAGGTTGTAAAAGTCATGAAATACATATCTCATTCTTTAAGTCATTAAAAGACTCATAGCAGTCTGCTGTTTAACACAATAAAACATAACAGTAAGGACCATAACAGTTTAGCCATGTCATAGGATAGAGAAATCAAATAACATGCTAGATAGAGAAAGTCTTCTGAAGGACACAAAACCCAGAACATGGCAGTAATTTCCATGAGGAATAACACTGGATGACCTTCAACAGTTTGCTTATACTATAAAGGGGAGCACCATCTTCACCTCCAGCGACGAGGAGTCTGCAAAGTTCTGCCTATGGACACTTTACTCAAGTCTAGACTCAAAGCTCCAAAAGTAGGCTGGAATCTGACCAGCCACTGGAGAAAAGCAAGTCACTGGATTCCAATGTTTATTCTCTGAAATTTGCCAGCTTGTCAGAGGTGAGAGCAAGCATTTTACAGTAAAGGTGGAGTATGTGATTCAGGAAATTCTTTGATTTAAAGAAATCATAGTTTCCAAATTTGCCACAATCCCACTAGGACATGATTTTATGAGCTAGGAGGAGAGAGAGGAAAAAGAGGTACAAAGATTTTTGTACCTTTTTTCTGTCTAAAATAATTAATACCAATAATGATACAATCCCAAAATGACTCACTCCCAGAGAGTCAACAATTAGCGTGTCAAATGAAGAATAAAAGTCTGTTATTACTATGGGTTCTATGATAAGGAGAAACTAGGCTCTACATTAAATTTTTTTAAATCATGCCTCTTATAACTTTTTATAATTAAAGTGTTGAAAATCCAATACACTCTTTCAAGAGGGAAAGCTGAACAGTTTTCCGTCGGTAACAGCAACATACAGTAGTCTGGAACCTCCTTGAAGTTAATTGCAGCACAGCTCACTAATGAAACTTTCCATCTATTAAATCTTAACAGGCATAACTATAAAAATGGCGCCAAGCTTTCTCCTGCTCTGGAATGTCCCAGCCAGCACTTTGTGACTTTTACCCTTTATCTTTGTAATTACTGTAATTATTGCAGAGTTGGAGTAGAATCAAGATCTAAGAATACATATTTTTTCAAAGTCCATTTTTTGTTCATATTCTCAGGAATGGGAAATGTTTGAGATGGCCTACAAGAGGGACCAGTTACATCCATTTCACTGTAGAACCCATGTTAGGGTCAAGGACTTGGATTATCATTGAGTTCCAGAATACATATATCATATACTAGTATCTTCTACAGAACCGTGATTTCTTAGTAAACTGATTTTATATTTTATTTTGGATAATTTACATATTAATAGAAGTAGTTTTGTAAATAATGTAAGGATGGAGGAGAAGATATCAAAATGATTATTTTCAGTTTTATAGCCTAACAAGAAAATGTTCCCCTTTTTTTCTTATTACCCATCTGAAAACAGGCATTATTCTTAATCACTATTTTGAAGTCTTTGAATGAAAACCAAAAGTAAATAACAGCTCTTTTCTGTATTACTTGTTCTCATGAAGAACAAAATCACTTTTATTTTTGTCTCTAAATGGTCCCTATGTCCCTATGGTGGAAGGAGGACATAACTCTTGCCACCAGTTCTTATTTGCTTAATTTTGTATCAAGTCTTCCTAATAATGAAAGAAAGTGCTTTAGGGTAGCACTCTTAGGAAGTACAATCATTTTGTTATTAGTTCCAAGTCTTTGTCCTAAATAGCAGCCACTAGAGAAAGGACATGTCTCTCTAAGAGTCAGTTTGGGGTCCAAATGAGGATGGACTGTATGCATAATGCATTGCAGTTGCCTTTATAAATTAATGCTTTGCTGCAGGATAAATGTATTTGCAGTCTAATGCCCACTGGGCATTTTATTCCATTTCTATTTTCTCTTCACTAGGCAAGCTGGAGCCAAGAAGACAGCATGTACATATATAGTTTTGGCTTAGATAACTAGGACATAAAACATGTTAATTAAAAGTAAGTTCTGATTAGTTTTGTAATATGTGCCTGGCAGCTCAGTGATAAAGTGGATTTTTTGGATGACCCTGCAGACCAAATTTTCATTTCAACAATCATCAGTTCCTACTTTATGTATCATATGGGCAATCTCTTTACAACTTAACAGTCAGCAAGACATAGGTTATCTACTAAAGCATGGTTTCTCTAAATGTGATCAGTACATAGACCACCTGCATCATAATTACCCAGGGAGCTTTCTAAAATGCAGACTCCTAGGCCTGCTGTATCAGATTCCCTGGGGTAGGAGGTAGAGAACAGAGATCTGTTTTACCAACTCCCTAGTTCATTCCAATGCACTAAAATTTGTGCACAGATGTGTTAAAGGAACTTCAACATGATATACTACCTTCAACTGTTCCACTTATAGCATCATCTTTGTTATCAACTAATATTTTTACTTAGCCCCTATTGAGTGCAAGACATTATCCTGAAAGATGTGAGGGTTATAAAGGTGGTTTGGTGGCATGTCTGCCCTCCAGGTACTCACAATCCAGTTGAAAGGATAAATCAAAGATAAACAGAAACACAGCATAGCAAGTGCCAAGCCCAAATAACAGTAATAGTAAGAGTGATCAATTACTGAGCTAATAACATGAGCAAGTCTATTTATATATATTTTCTCTCTATTTCTCATCATCCTGGGTGGAAGATGTAATTTTTCTTTTGCTACAAATAAAAAATTCTAAGCTCAGGTAGTTCAAGTGACTTTCCCAATGCCATACAGCTCATAAATGAGAGAGGCAGAGTTGAGCCCAAACCCTGTGACCCCGAGGCCAATACTCTTCAAGCCCACCTTGCTGGCCTAACAGGAGCTCAAGTGGAACAAAGCTGGAATTTAGTCCTGTTCTCATTGATTACAGAACTTAAACCAGCAATGTCAAAAACAAAGCCATGGGGCCTCCATGAATAAAGCACCTTATGTCCCAAGATGTGTAAACAGGGGATACGATTTACTCATAGTGTAACACCATTCACGACAGAGCAAGGGTACTCTAGTGCAGTTTTCTGTGTTTTGTTTCCAAGAGAAAAGTATATTGTAAAAAAGTAAGGTTTATTGTGGCCAAGAGTATAATTACCTGAACTTAGTCTTTTCCAAGCCATGAGCATTTTCCCCTAGTTCTTTCACAGAGATTTAATTTAGGGCCGATAGAGGCCAATTGTAATTTGAATTATTAAAGAAGCATAATTCTTTTCCAAGTGTTGCATTATACTTAAAAAAATCTTTCTCTAGATTTTTAAAGACATGGTTTCTCAAAAGAAACAAACAAAATAAAGCAAAAAATTTAAAAAAACAAAACAAAAAAACCAACATATCCAGAAATTTATGACATAGTAAGTTACATGGGTCAAAGGAATCTTACACTATCAAAACTCAAATTGTTTTAGCTCTGGTAATATTAACAAAACCCAAGTTAATTTTTCTACGAATTATTATCTTGAAAGTATTAAATAAAACTATTTTAAAACCTGGTTTTAGTCGGGGTTTTAAATTATATTTTTTATTTTGACATAATTATAGATTCACATGGAGTTGTAAAAATAATATAGAGAGATCACATGTAAAATGGTAACATCTTGCAAAACTTTATACAACATCACAATTGGGATACTGACATTGAAGTCAGACACAGAACATTTCTATCATGATCCCAAATGTTGCCCTTTTATAGCCAAACCTACCTCCCTCCCACCTACACCCCCTTTTTAACCCCTGGCAGCCACTAGACTGGTTCTCCAATTTATAATTTTGTCATTTCAAGAATGTTATGTAAATGGAATCATATAGTATGTAAACTTTAGGGACTGGCTTTTTTCACTCTGCGTAATTATTCTTCCTGGAGATTTGTCTAAATTGTTCTGTATCGATACATGTTCCAAATTATTCTGCATCAATACATGTTCCTTTTTACTGCTGAGTAGTATTCCATGGTATGAATGTGCTAATTTGTTTAATACTCAGCCACTGAAAGACATCTGGGTTGTGTCCAGTTTCTGGTTATTGCAAATACAGCTGCTGTAACATTCAAGCACAAGTTCTTGTACGGACACTGTCTTCATCTCTTTGGGTTAAATGCTCAGGAGTACAATTGCTGGTTATATGGTAGTTGCATGTTTAGTATTTTAAGAAACTGCCAAGCTATTTTCCAGAGTGGCTCCACCCACTTTACAGTCCCTTCAGCAATGTATGAGTGATCCAGTTTCTCCCCATTTTCACTAGCATTTGGTGGTGTCAAATTTCTTATTTTAGCCATTCTGATAGGTGTGTAGTAATATCCTATTGTGATTTTCACTTGCATTTCCTTAATAACTGATGATGTTGAACATCTTTTCATGTGCTTAGTTGTCATTTTGGTGACAAGACTCTTCATATCTTTTGCTCATTTTCTAATTATAATTTTTGTTTGAGTTTTGACAATTTTAAAAATATATTCTAGATACCTGTCCTTTATCATATGTGATTTGTAAGTACTTTTACACACTCTTTAACTTCTTTGAATTCTCTTAACAGGATCTTTCTCAAAGTTTTTAATTTGGATGAAGTCTGATTTATCAATTTTCCTTTTATATACCATGCTTTTGGTGTTAAGTCAAAGAACTCTTTGCTTCACCCTAGGTCATGAAGATTTTCTCCTGTTTTTTCCTAGAAATTCTAAAGTTTTAGCTTACATATTTAAGTTCATGACCATTTTGAGTTAATTTTTGTATAACATGTGAGACTTAGGTCAAGGTTGATTTTTTTTGCCTGTGGATGTCTAGCTGCATTGTTGAAAATTATGTGCTTCCTCCATTGAATGGCTTTTGCATCTTTGTCAGAAACCAGTTGAATATACTTGTGTGAATGTATTTCTAGGCCTTCCATCCTGTTCCATTTTCTATCCCTCTGCCAATACCATATACTTTCATTACTGTAACTATATTATAGTTCTTGAAATTATTTTTCTTTTTCACATTATTCTTTTTCAAAGTTGATCTAACTATTTTAGTTACTTTGCCTTTTCATATACGTTTCAGAATAATTTTGTCTATATCTACAAAAAAATCTTGCTGGGATTTTGATAGGAATTTCATTAACCCTGTATATTAATTTGGAAGAATTGAGATCTTTAGTATGTTGAATATTTCAATTCACATATAAGGTATGTTATTTCATTTACTTATTTTTTTATTTCTTTCATCAACTTTGTATAGTTTTCAGCATAAAAATTCTGTATACATTCCATTAGATTTACTCATACTTTTTTTATGGAATAAATATAAAGAATATTGTGGGGTTTTTGTTTGTTTTGTTTTTTTCCATAATGTGTCTCTTTCTCCAAGAGACTGGTTTAATTAACTAATTTATTTTTGCTGTGTTGGGTCTTTGTTTTTGTGCGAGGGCTTTCTCCAGCTGTGGCAAGCGGGGGCCACTCTTCATTGCGGTGCGCGGGCCTCTTACTATCGCGGCCTCTCTTGTCGCGGAGCACAGGCTCCAGACGCACAGGCTCAGCAGTTGTGGCTCACGGGCCCAGTTGCTCCACGGCATGTGGGATCCTCCCAGACCAGGGCTCAAACCCGTGTCCCCTGCATTAGCAGGCAGATTCTCAACCACTGCGCCACCAGGGAAGCCCAAGAATATTGTGTTTTTAATTTCAGTGTCCATGTGTTCATTGTTAGTATGTAAAAATACAATTTTTTTGTGTGCATTTATCTTGTACTTTGCAACCTTGCTGAACTCATTTGTTAGCTTCTAAGAGGTTTTTTATTTTTGTCTTTGTTTTTAAAATCCTTGAGACATTCTACCTAAACAATCATGCCATCTTCATATAAGGACAGTTTTATTTTTTCCTTTCTGATATTTATGGCTTTTAGTTTCTTTCTTGCCTTACTGCTTTGGCTAGAACTTGAAGAGTTGTGCTGAATAAGAGTTGTAAGCGTAGACATTCTTACCTTGCTCCCAGTCTTAGAGGGGAAAGCATTCAGACTTTCACCATTAAACATAATGTTAGCTATAGGTTTTTTGTAGATATTCTCTATCAGTTAAGGAGGTTCCATTGTATTCCTATTTTTCTGAGAGTTTTTATTATGAATATGTTTTGAATATTGTCAAATGCTTTTTCTGCATCAATTGATATGATGATCATATGATTTTTTTTGTCTGTTAATATGATGGATTATATTGATTTTCTGGTATCAACCAGCATTCCTGGAATGAATCCCACTTGATCTTTCTGTATAACTCTTCTTATACATTGCTGAATTCTTTGTGTTAATAGTTTGTTAAGAATTTTTGCATCTATAATCATGAGGGATATTGACTGGCCTGTGGTTTTCTTTCTTTTTTTTGTATTATCTTTGTGTCATTTTGATGTCCAAGTACTACTAGCTTCATAAAAATTAATCAGGAAGTATTCCTTCTTCTGTTTTCTGTGAGAGATTGTGTGGAATTGAAGTCAATTCTTCTTTAAACACTTTGTAGAATTTTCTAGTGAAACCATCGGAGCCTGGTGATTTCATTTTTCTGTTCTAAAATTATGAGTTCAATCTCCTTAGTACATATAGAGATATCCATTTTATATTGGATGAATTGTGGTAGTTTGTGTTTTTTGAGGATGTGGTCCATTTCATCTAAGTTGTCAGTTATATGCATGTAACATTGTTCTTAGTATTATCCTATTATCCTTTTAATATTTACAGGATCTGCAGTGATAGCCCCTGTTTCATTCCTGATGCTGGTAGTTTGTATCTTTTTTTTTTTTTTTGTCAGTCTTTCTGGAGGTTTGTCAACTTTGTTGATCTCTTCAAACAATCAGCTGTTTTCATTATTGATTTTTCTATTTTTTTTCATTTTCATTGATTGCCACTCTTATCTGTATTATTTCTTTCCTTCTCCTTGATTTGGGCTTATCTTGCTCTTCTCTTCCTAAGCTCTTGGAGTGGGAGTTTAGTTTATTAATTTGAGACATTTCTGCTTTTCTAATACATGCATTTAGTGCTACAATTTTTCCTGTGATTTTTTTTTTTGTTATTTCTAGTTCAATTCTATCGCAGTCAGAGAATGTGCTCTGTATGATTTCAGATTTTTTTTAATGTGTTAAGTTTTGTTTCATAGTGCAGGACATGATCTATCTTGTTATGTGTTCCAAGTGCACTTGAAAAGAACGTATATTCTGTTTCTGTTGGGTAAAATGTTCTATAAATGTTGATTAGATCCTGTTGATTAGATCTTGAGTTGAAGAGATCATCCTGGATTATCTGGGCAGGACTTAACCCAGTGATAGGTATCCTTATAAGGGAAATACAGAGAAGGAGGCAATGTGTCCATGGAAGCTGATATTACACTGATGCAGCTATAAACCAAGAAATACCTGGAATCACTAGAAGCTGGAAAAGGCAAGGAACAGACCCTTTCTTAGAACCTTTGAAGGAAGGGCAGCCCTGCTGACACCTTGATTTTGGATTTCTGGCCTCCAGAACTCTTGAGAGAATAAATTTCTATTGTTTTATGCCAGTTTGTAGTAATTTGTTACAGCAGCCCTAGGAAATTAGTAAGGCATCTACTGATTGTCTTTTTTCATTCAGTTTGAGATCTTCCTGGTTCTTGCTATGAGGAGTACTTTTCAACTGAAACCTGAAGAGCTGCATATTAAGTTAGGAGACTCTGGATTTTACTTAAACTTTCTGTTTTAGCTGGCATTTTCTGATGCCACTCTGGCAGGGGGTTGCCTCATTATTGTCAGGTGGAGGTAGAAGTCTAGGTTCCCCACGTGGCCTCCACTGACAACAGAGGGTGGGAGGCTGCTTGATACTGTTGGGTGGGGATGGGAGTTCTGGATCACCCTGTGGCCTCCATCAACACTGCAGTGATAGTGACCTCATTACCCCCTGGGTGATGGTGAAAGTCCTGACTCTCCCTAGGTTTCCTTTGACACTACCCCAGTGGGGAACAGAAAGGTATCTCATTACTGCCATGAGGAGTGGAAAGTTCTGTCTCCCCACATGGTCTCCAACGATACTTGGGGGAAGGCACTTTGAAAAGTCTTGGCTCCCTACTTGGCCTTCTCTGACACCACCCCAGCAGCAGGGAGGGGGACAGAAGTGCCTTGTTACAGCCTAGGGTGGGCATAAGTAACCCGCCCAACTTAGCTTTTGCTGGCATGGGTGGGAGTGTGTAGGCTGCCTTTTCCCTGGTCCTTTAACTAGACAGCAGGCTTTCTGGGGGGCTATGTTTGTCTGTGCCCCTTGGCGTTTCTGGGTTGCAATGGCTTCTTCAACTCTAAGACTGGGATGTATAATGTGAGAGAAACCCAGGAACTCACCACCATGTTGTTTCTGGGGTTGCAAGTTCCATAGATGATCTCCCTCCTCTTTCTACTTTCCAGAGTCTTGTGTTTGATTTTTAAATAATGTCCAAGGTTTTTAGTTTTGCTAAGCAGGAGGAATTGAGAAAAACATATTCACTCTATCTTTAGGAAGTGGATGTCGTAACAGTTATCCTTAAATATTTTTGTTGGAAAATAAAAAGCATCTACAAAATACTTTACAACATTATAGCAAAGTAAGAGATAAATGTTTCCTCACAGGCATTCCCCTCCACATCAACTTACAGAGGAAATATGTCAGGCATGCTTCTTTACTTTGCAGATACAAACATATGCCTATATGGAAGCCCTTTCTAATCCTCATGCAGAAGACTGGTCAATTTGAATATGTAACAACTTAAAGCCTTTATTTATAAGAAAAAATACCAAATGTAAAAAATAAGGGGTAAATCAGAAAAATTATTTACAAAATACAAAGGAACTAAAATCTTCAATTTACAAAAAGTTCTTAACAACCAATAACAAAAAAACAAAGAAAAATAGGCCACAAATGTGAAATGGCAACTAATAAAAAATAAATGATCAAGAAACACATACCAAAACAGTTCAATCTTATTGATGATCAGCAAAATTCAAAATAAAACAATGAAGAGATTTTTGTTATTTCTATTCATTTATTTAAATATTTAATAAATATTTATTGAGCAATGACTGTGCCTGGTATGCCAGGCAATGAAATACAATTGAACAAGACATATATTCCCTGCTCTCCAATACTATCAAGCAATGCAAATCTTGAACAAGTAATGATGCCAGTTGTGATGCATGTTATGCTGGTAGGAATAGAGAGAGCAGGGGATCCATTCAAGCTTAGGGAAGGGCTTCTAGAGAGACTGGTGTTTAAGTTGGAAGGCAAAGGAGGAGTAGAGTTAACCCAGATGCCAAAGGTGGGGGCATGCTAAGGCAGAGGGACTAGCATGTGCAAAGGTGCAGAGGTGAGAGGAACTGAATGAAGCTCAGTGTAACTGGAGCACAAAAATAGGAGAAGGCTGAGGAGAGATGCAGCTGGAAGCTAGATCAAGGTTGAATCTTGGGCCTTAGAGCATGTTTAGGTGCCTGGGTATTATTTTTAGGGCAATGGGAAAGTGGGGAAAATGTTAGATCAGGTGGATTTTCAGTGTTAGACTATCCAACTAGCTGCAGGATGGAGAATAGCTTGGAACAAGCCTAGAAGCAGAGGAGGCAGCAGAGGAATTCCTGCACTGGCCCAGGAGAGAAGTGCTGGTGGCCTGGATTAATGCAGAGAAGAACTAGAGGAGCTGACAGGTATTAGTGATTGATTGAATGGGAAGGGAGAGAGAAAGCGGAAAAGTCAAGGTCAACTTCCAGGTTGCTCCTTGGGTAACAGCTTGGGGAGTGGTGCTGTTTGCTCAGACAAGGAACACTGAGGGAGAAGCAAATGTGAGGGAGAATAAACATGTGATTTTTGTTATATTGAGTTTGAGTGACCTGTGAGATATCCAAGTAGGAACCGGGAAGGAAGTTGCATGTACTTGTCTGGAGCTTGGGAGACAGATCTGGTTCCTGTTGCCCTGGGATGGTTGAGATGGTCCAGGGAAAGTAAAAGTAAGAGCTCAGGCCCATGAACAGAACCATGAGAAACATGAGCACTGAAAGACCAGCAGAGGAAGAGAACTCTGCAAAGGAGATGGAGAAGCAGCCAGCAGAGAGGTAAGAGGCAAAGGAGGATGTGGGCATACCACCAACACACGCAAAAGCAAACTGGCGTTACGATTACTTATCTGCACCTTGCACCCCAGGATTCCCTACTGTTGAGGCTTCTTTGGACCTAAGGTGTTCCCTGGTTTTGCCTATCACCTGCCCTCTGCTCCATCTCAAGCTTCCTCAGTAGGAAACATAGTCCCTTGACCAAAAAGGTGATGTCAGCCACATCGTCTAAGGTAGGCAAGAGAGCTTAGCATTTAAAAGAAACAATGACCACTTTCTATCTTTATGAAAAGAGGAGTGAGATCTCTGGGGAAGGCAGAAAGCTCCTGCCACTTCCCATAAATAGGTCAGAGCAGCGCTGAAAGATAATTGAGCAAAATCAATGTGAGGGACCCAAGATGTGACTTTTGCACAGGAAATTTAGTGACAGCACAAAAAGGGGAGGCAAGGGAAAAAGTAGTCATAATCATACAAGTTTTTCATGCAAACTCTGGTTTTTTTTTTGTTTTTTAGATCATTAAATGACATGACACATAGTCTTCCTTAATGAAACGATTCTGAATTCCAACACGGAGACGCTGGTTTACATTTTCATTTCAGTTCCCCTCCAGGACATTTTTCTGTCTCACTTATCTTCTCAAGATTTGTTCTTTGTAGACACCACAGACCAGTATTATGACAACAGTAATAACAGCAACTGACATAATAAGCACTTACTTACAGACCTTGCCTCTGCAAGACTCAGTAATTTATCTAATTTAGTCCTCCTATTAACCCTATGACATAGGCATTTTCATGCTTTTTATGAGGAGTCTAAGCCACACAGAGGTTAAATAACTTATCTAAGATCACACAGGTTCTACATGACCTTTTATCAGCACCAACTAGGCCCCCACATATATGAATCTCTGGCACCTTTTTCATCTGGAAGGAGGGGAACTCAGTCTGGATAGATAGCAGCCAAGGGTCTCATAGACAGTGGCACCTCCACCAAAGAACCTCTAAGCCTCTAAGTTCTGGTTCAGTTTCCCCAGGTGAGGAAGTTCCTGGGATGTCAGGTTATGCTCCAGGCAGGTGATAACGCTCTTGAGCCAGAGTGAGCACCCCAGGTCTCTGTTTGGTGTGATATGGCATGTCAGGGAGCTGTGACGAAGCTCAGAACTAGGGGCGAATGTTCAGTTATTAAACAGCCTTCTGCTCATATAAAGAGCTTACGGTCGGTCCCCCTGCCTCCTCCAACATCAGGCTAGTTCCCAAGATGTCACTCCAAACTCTCACATGAGCTGATTAAATCATCAGTCCCACCCAGGATGTGGAAATGTGCAAAGGGGAAAACTGATGGCTCATCAGAGTGAGACCAGGAAAATTTGTACAATAAGGTAATTTGCGTGGTTCTGAGAGCATTTCCATTTGATATTTCACTTATTAATTAAGCAAAATATTTTTGCATGCCTGCCATGTGCCAGGCACCAGGAAGATTCGAAGATGAACAGGATGCAGTTCCTGGCTCTGGAGGGGCCAACACACTGGAGATGGGTTATTAACTGCTGAGGCAAGTGCTATGGGTGAGCCAAGCACAGGTTACTGGGGCCATGAGTCAAACCTAACCCAGCCAGTGGAGGCCTGGGGAAGAGTTCTGGGAGGAGAAAGTCCCCTGAGTCAAGTTCTAAGGTCCCTAAGCAATGGGTGGAGTTAGCACTTTTAGAAGTTAGGGGAGACAATCCAGGCAGAAGAAGTAGCTGGAGCAAAGGTTTGGAGGTAAGAAATGATATGGGCTATCCCAAAAGAACAAGCTTTTTAGTGTGCAAAGGAAATGGCAAAATGGTGGTAAGAGATGAGGCCGAAGAAGTAGAAGAGAGGTCTGTGTGGCCCATTAAAGAGACTGGACATCTCCAGAGAGGAAGTAGACCCATGCAGGGTGAAGATTTGGATTTGAGACGGCTCAGCCTAGCCCTAGTGTATGCAAAAGATTTCCAAATGAACATTAACAACGTGTGGAGCAGGTTCATAGGTTTGTGGCCAATTGTAAGAAGACTTGTAAGAGTACCTAGAAAACTGCTATACACACTTACCCCATCTTCCCTGAGGGAACAGTTCCACTTCAGCAAGTTTGTCCCAACTCACATGAAGTCACCCCACCCACACATGTGCCCAGGACACAAGAAAGAAAACAGGAAGATAGGCAAATTGATTCTAAGATCATCCTTCATCAAGTTATAAAACCCCGTTAGTTAATTTTATTTATTTATGTATTTATTACCGGTATGCGGGCCTCTCGCTGTTATGGTCTCTCCCGTTGCGGAGCACAGGCTCTGGATGCGCAGGCTCAGCGGCCATGGCTCACGGGCCCAGCCGCTCTGCGGCATGTGGGATCTTCCCGGACCGGGGCACGAACCCGTGTCCCCTGCATCGGCAGGCGGACTCTCAACCACTGCGCCACCAGGGAAGCCCAACCCTGTTAGTTTAAACTTCTTCCATTGACTAGATATGAAACTGACAGCACGGGCAAGAGAAATTAGAGTGCAAGCTATTCATTCAAACAGGCACATATACCCTCTGCCCTTACAGGCTAGTGAAGAACTCAGATAAGGAAACAAGAAATGTATTAGGTAGTAGACTAAAAAGACCATAAGCACAGCATACAGAAGAAGCACTTAGGAGGGCACCACCTAAGCCAGGCTGAGAAGGGGTAGTGAAGGATCCTGAACCAAACCAGTAGGTCTGAAGAAGTGATATCTGAACCAAGCCAGTAAGAATTAGACTTAAGAATGTGTGAAGGTAAAGGGAGAGGGAAGTCCAGGTAGAAGGAGCAGCAGGGACAATAGCATGAAGGTGTGAGTGTGCACTGTTTGAGTGGGAGTGCATGGCAGGGGCGGGGAGGGGGGAGAGGAGGAGGAGAGGGAGAGAAGAGAGAAGAGAGAGTTGGGGGGATTCTAGGACTTTCGTGAGGAGTAAGATAAGCTAATTCTGGAGAGGTAAGAAAGGCTCACGTTGTAAAGGTCTTTATAAGTCTCATCTATTTAGTTAAGTTCCACTACATGTAATATAAAACCCCCAACTAACTGTGTTTTAATCAAGTTAAAAGAGCAAAAGTGTATTTCTCTTTCACAAAAAGATGTGCTGGTAAGGGGGCCAAAGATGGTATAGGGCTCCACAATTTTCAGTTTCTTCAGGGACTCAGGCTCCCATCTTTCTGCTTCACTATCCTAGTACACACCTTTCCATACTCAAGGTCTCCTCGTGGTTCTAGATGGCTGCTGGACTCCAGTCAGCACATCTGTGTAGCAGGGCAAAAGAATGAAGAAAGACAGAGGGCAAAAAGTGCCCCCTTCCACCACCCCTCCCAGGTTAGTTTAACTGGCTTTAAGCAGCCTTACACTTCATCAGCCAGGATTGAGTCACGTGGCCACCACCCTGGTTGCATGGAAGTCTGGAAGACAATGCCTTGCCTTCTGGGTGGCCCTGTGTCCAGCTGCAGTTGAGGTTCCCCTGGGGAGGCAATGGGCAGTGTCTCACACAAGCCATTCCACACCAATCTAAGAAAGGCAGACGTAGCCCTGAGGCTTGAGAGCCTGCTCAAGGATGCTGAACAAAGAATGACATGATCATATTTGGGTTTTAAGGTGACTATGGGCCTTAGTGGAGTCTCCATGACAGCAGAATCCAGGTTGGCCATGCTCATCTCTTGGAACGCATCCCCAGCACAATGCCTGGATGTTAGCAAACACACCATAATTGTGTTGTGAATGAATGAATGAATGGCAAAACTGGAGGCAAGGAGGATGAAACGGCTGTAATAATAAGAGTCTGAACTCGAATAATAGCAGTAGGAGTGAAACATAATCAACAGTAGTTGAGGACTGACATCTCCATCATTTGAACATGAGGAAAGAGTTAAGGATGAGTCTCAGATTATGGTTTTGGCAACTGGGAGGATGGTATTATGGTTCACTGAGATAGGGAATACAGAAGAAGCAGCTTATGGGGTTAGAGGGTCAAAATGAATTTTGTTCTGGATGTGGTAATGTTGAACTGTCCATGGCTGTCCTAGTGGAAGTGTCCAGGGAGATGGCACTGCTCCTCTGGAACACAAGGGAGACTTCAGCTGCATATGTATTTCTGGAGTCACGGGCCTGAAGGTGGTAACTGAAGCCATGGATGTGTTTTTATACTAAAACTGAAAGCAGAAAGAGGAAAGAGAGCAGAATAGAAGGATACACTCATAAAGAAGTACTGCATTCAAGGCCTGGAGAGAGGAAGTGGAAGTTTCAGAGGAAAATGAGAAAGATTAATTCAGAAAGACTGGGGGGAAACGGAGAGAGAAATGTCCAGCAAGCCAAAGGTGGATACAGATGCAGGAAAGAAAAAGTGGTGTCACATACTCCAGTGAGGTCTGGTAAAGTAAGAACTGAAAATGCCATTGAAAGTTGGCAATTAGCAACTTCCTCCAGGTGAGTTTGAGCAGAGGGTGAGTGGGCAAAGCCAGGAGATTGGAAGAAAGTGAGAAAACAGGGAAGATGAAGCTGGATTATTCTTTTAAGAAGGGTAAAGATGGATGCAGGTGTTAGGAGAGACTATATATTATACAAATTCAACTGAAAGGATAAAATAGCTTAGCAATAAAACTCAAACTGTAGGAATCTCACTTAATTTTATTCAACACATTCACACTTATAAAGTACTAACTTTATGCTAAGAAATATGTTGGAACTTTCATGTACTTAATCTTTTTATTATGTAAAGCTCTTTTTTTCCCCTTATTATGGGTGAACAAAGTTGAGGAATATTCTTTTTCCTATCAATGGAGTAAAGTAAAAGTAGTCCAGATTTTTTAGAATTTTTAATGAATTCAAAACAGTATAATTTTCAGAAGATATTTATGCATTGAGATATTCTTACCTTGATTCTAATATAATTATTCACTGGCTAATTACATTCAGTTACATTTTGGTTGATCAATACACTTTGCTTATTCCTCTTTCACTACATTTTTTGTGGCTTTGGTAAATCATCTGGGAAACATTTTCAAAATACGCTACACTCTAACTCTATCTGTAGCTCAGTATGGCTTTGTATTCCACTCCCATAAATAAGCCACTCTGCAAGAACCACAAGTAACTCTAGAAAGAGTCATAGATGACACCTAGATCTGTCTGGTCCCTTTTGTCCTTGTTGGTCCATTTTTGTTTGTCCATTTTGTTTTCAAGACTGGCTCTAATCATAATTGCTAACAAACACCAAATTCATCCTTGTTTACCCATCACACATGGCTATTCTGTCCAATTATACACTCTCAAGGAAAAAAATTAAAATCCCAGAATTACTGTTACTTCTTCCACTCCCCTTCACTCAGCAATTGTCTCTTTCTGAATACTGCCAACTGTCCTTTCATGCAATCTCTCTACTATTCCCCTTCAACTCCATTCTTTCGGTCAGGCTCTGATCAGCTCTCTCCTGGATGATTACAACATTCCACCATCATGGTTCTAGTTATTTTCTCTAACTTTACCTTTGCAATTACTCAAAAGCTATGGATATCTCACCTATAATCATCAAGGGACTCCTCTCCAGCTGGTTGTAAGGGATATGTAGGTCCCCTCCAAGCACGGCTCCTTCTCACTATCCCTTTTGTACTTCTTGGACTATCATAGAACCCTCTGGGTTGTTTCACTGAAACCAGAACACTAAAACTAACTTTCAGGAAAAATATTTTTTCAGAATTTTCCAATATGGGAATGGAACAACTTTTATCCAGACAAGAGAACATGAACCTTTATCCCAATACTGCCCTGAATCTGTCCCTTCTCAAATGAAAGCCAGCCATTAGTACTTTGTGAAAGACTGAGTCCAGAGACTCACTCGTCTATTTTAACTTCACAGAAAAACGAATCTTTTCACTAGCTCTTTTGTTCCACATCAACTAGTTCCTTCATTGCTACCATTCTCTATCCTCCTCAGCACAAGCTCTATTAATTGATCGTCATGTAGTAAAGTGACACTAAAGAACATTTATAATTCCTCCCCGATGGTCAGGTATGGTAATTCCCAATGGTCAAGTCAAAATAAAATGTGTGACTCCTGAACCTCCTTTCTATTAAAAACCTCCACTGAAATATTGAAGCAACTGCTAAGTCGACAGTAGAGACTACAAATGGATCAGCTGCTTTTTAAAGGTCAGTAAGTCTCTTTCCCTTCCATGTCTCAAAAACTCCCACTGAAATAGACGGTAAAATCCACAGGATGTTTTGAGACACACATAAAGAGCCACTTGCTTTGCAAAGGGAGGACATGCCCACGGTATCTCCTGCGTGAAAAATTTCTATGAAAATTCCACAGTCATCCATCTTTCTTATTTTTCTCCCCTTCAAGTAGGAAGTTCACTTCTAGAGTGAAATTACTTGTTTTTACAGTTCTTCTTACAAGAGATGGCATTTTCAGAATCACTTTTTCTTGACCAAGATGCTATTTACAGTGGAAATGGGGATGGGGTGGGACTTCAAGCAGAAAACAGTTTGAGGCCACATTGCTAATGATGGTTAACCAATGAAAGTTAGAGATAGTTAACAGAGAAGATATGGGTGGGGGGCAGCAAAGGACCCTTAAACCCCTCGTCTGACACCTCTCTACTATCCAAGCTGACCAGGCCAGGTAGATTTCTCTGTTTCTCCATCTATTAAACAATATTCAAAATACCTCTTTTTCACACTTCGTAAAGATATAGGATTAAAAAAGAAAATATGTGGGGTTTTCAGTGTTTTCTTTAAAGGAAAGTGATATATAAAATAAGGTAAAAGAAATTATCTTTATATATGCTTTCTGCCCACTTTCTAAATTCACTATAATCCAGGGCAGTTTCTGGGCTTCTCTTAGGTATCTTTCTGTGGGTCAGTAGAAAAATTACTGTCTTATCTACCATAAAAATAAAGGATCAAAGGATCATGGATACAAAAAGACTTTTGTGCATCTCTCTGCCTCCCAGTGGGACCCTCCACTTGGACTGGCAGGAAGCTACTCTTCTTTTTCTGAAACTCTCCTGTTTTTCATTATGTTGAATCCAAACTCATCGGGGTGACTGATTTTTTTTGTTATATACAGAACACTTGGTTACTCCTTTCCTTTGAAAAGTGTAAGCTGACCTCTTCTCATCCCTACTAAGGCTCCCCCCAAGACCCCCGCACCCCACCCCTCCCCAGCCCCGCACCTCCCCCTGCCACACAGATACAGAAAATACGACATTTAGGAGGGGTGGGGAAAGTACTGTATTTTCAACAAATGGGATTTTCTGGTTAACTGAATTCTCTGATCAACTAAAATTAAGCCTTTGTGTTTCAAGCTATGTTCATTCCTTAACAAGTTCAGCATGGTCCACTCATATTTGTTATGTGACTTGTGATTGTGGGGTCACGGGACCATCATTCCAAATGGCAGGTATCACTGGGCGGTATTTTGGACACAAATAAAAAACACATAGGATATTGGGTTCAACGTGATCTGAGAACATGCCCTATGAGGTAGTTTTCAAAACAAAATTCTCTTTGGTTATCATTTTATCATTTGACTTTTTTTTTTCTTTCAGTTAAAAGCAAGGAGAATAAATCTGGCTGTCTGAGGATTGCTATTAGTTGAACCTGGGATGGATTCTAGACTCTTAATTTTATCTCCATACAAATAAGAAAATCAAGACAATACAATTTTAGCTAATGTCATACAAAATTTATCCTCCCCCCTCTCTCTTTTCTGGTTTCTAAATTACTGAACCAAATTTTAGAACGTTAAAAAGAAATTAAGGTAAAACATATTAGTCATTGTGATTATATTAGTGTTTCCCTCTTTAAGCTTCTTGCCCTCTTTGGATGTGATAATCATCTTTCTCTCTCTGCATTTTCCATGGGACCAATCCTCAGGACCCACAAACCTCGATAAGACCCATGGCTGCAAACCTTACCTGCTCTGTGATCTTAGGCAAGTTACTTAACATCCCTCTGCTCACCTGTGAAATGGTTAATATAGTACCACCTGCTAGTTATTGTGAGGTTGATACGAGATAACCTGGGTAAAGTGTTTAACATAGAAAGCTCTACTTAAATTTAGCTATTTTTGTTGTTTTGCTGATCACTTCTCTCAGGCCACACACAGCAGTATTTCTCAGAGGAGGTCTCCAGACCAAATGCATCATAATTACCCAGGGAGTTTATGAATATTGCTGATTCCTGGTCCCCTCCCCCCAGAAGAGTTTCATTCAACAGGTCTGGGGTGAGGTTTAGAAACGGGGTATTTTTACTAAGTGCTCCTCAATTGTGACGCACCCAGAAGTTTGAGAACTACCACCACAGTTGTCCTAAGAAACATTTTGTCACCAACAAAGCCCACAAACAATTCCCAGGAAATAAAAACAGAATCGGGGCAATAAGATAAAGTCTAACCTTTTTTCCCTTCGCGTTTAGTCTGTTTCACTTGCTCATTGTGGGGCGCATGTAGAGGCCTTCCCACCAGCCCTTCAAACGAGAGCTCCCCGTGAAACGGCTGAGCCAACACCTCAGCTCCGGACGTGCGCTGAAGGTCCTCACAGGACACTCAACTCAAGATGGCGGCAGGCCGGGCGCAGAGACGCTACGCGAGCTGAGCAGCGCAGCCGCACCAGCCCCGTCAGAGCTCCACCCCCTCCCCACAGACAAAATCCCCCTAAAGCAACCCCGCCCACAGCCTGCCGGGGAGAGCGTGTGCCGTAGAGCCCGCACCTCTCCGTTCTTTGATCAGCGTTAGAGCTTTCCTTTGCTTCCAGAACCAAACTCCGTCTTGTTCTATTGGAGCAAGCTACACCAGGCAGAAGGACCCTGTTGGGGACCGACTCGGGAGGGTTGGTAACAATTTGATTATTTGATTTGCTCTGCTAACTAGAAGGTTTTCTTTAATGTGATCATTCTGTTCTGATTGGGTCTGAGCTTCTCCACTCTAGAAACCCAGGCATTTCACACCCCTGTATCATAGATTCCGGTCTTTTGTTGGCTGCTTGACGTTTGAACCCCCAACATCTAAACTGTACACTGAATTAGCTTTGGTGGGAGACAGGCCACCGCCCCCCTACACTCCAAAAACTTAAGCTGGAACGCCCTCCTTCTTTACTCTCCCCATCCCCTCACCCCGCCACACAAGCACACCCAGAGCAAGGATATTTGACCCAGGATCAGCCGGACACCCCCACCTGGACTTTGAATCATGGGGAGAGAGACCTAAGGACAAAGGGATTGATGATTGGTGGCCCAGCCAGAGACGGTGTGGCCAACAGCCCTGACAGTGCGCGGCAGGCCCAATGATAAGGAGCACACTCGTCCCTGCCCCTGCCAAGTTTGTATAAAAATGTCTTTGATAAGGTGGGGGAGAGTGGCTCTTTTAGCATTAAGATGTTCTACAGTTATGCTAAAAGGTAGACAATCCTAGGAATATTTGATAAGGTTCAGCAAAGAGACAAAGACTCAGCTAGCATATTAATACACCAGAATTATGCTCCGTGTGGTCAGTCGATTTTTGCAGGAGAAAGGTTTGCTTGTCTTGAAGATGCTTCACCTTGAGGCTAGAACAGCCAATGCCACTGTTTTTGACCTCCTTCTACTTGTAGAACCTGAAAACAATTCTCAGCTCCTCCTCTAGGTTTATCAAGGTAAAACCAGATAGAAATGAGTGCCTGGACTTAATGATAAGAAAAAGAAGCAGGGCTTGGGGCAGGAAATGCAGTAAAGGATAGAGAGGACTGTAGGAATTGAAGAGAAGAAAGACGAAGGCCACAGGGGCCTCTGGAGGTGTACATGGGTGGATGTGAAGGCTGCTCAGTATAAGGAGCTGTCCATTCCCACCTCCAAATGTCATGGGAGACACTCAGCTAGAAACAAGCCCCTTTCTTTCCCTGCCCTCCCACACTCTTTGTCCTCAGAAGCAGGAAGGACTTCAGTGACAGGCAGCTCTCCTGGCTCACTCTCCTACCAGTGCAAAATTTTTGTAGGACTCACACACATTGCCCTTCAAAGGGAAGATCAACAGATTTCAGAGATAAGTTCAATTCAGAGGTATGTGTTAGTAAGTGCTTTTGGCTAAGGAGCTAGTGATACCAAGGCCCACGCCCTCAAAGTCCTAGAAGAGACCAAGGATTTGATGACCTTTATAATCTCTTCCAGCCAGAACATTATCTGTTCTGTGAATATTTTACATACCCTTTATAACACAGCTTTTATCAACGATGGCTCTGCCACTTCTCAGGCAATCCCTTTACCATTCTGAGTCTCAGTGTATATCTATATCTGTATCTATATCTATCTTTTTGCCTATCTATCTATCTGGTATAGTGGACATTATGAGTTACCTACACTGTGTCTGTTCCCCACTTCTTCCTTTTTAACATATACCTCATTCTGTTCTGGTAACCTCCATCTCTCTCCCATGCAGCCATGGGCTTCAGGGCACCCTGACCACATCCCCAGAAAGACCTGATTGGTCTAAAAGTAATCCCATTCCTCTTGCCAATGACTAGTTCAAGAAGTGCATGCAATGCAATTCTGCCCTATGAGGCGTGAAGGGAAGCCTGCAGGAGGGCTTTTGGAAAAAATTTCTCACTCCTAAGACAGTCATCAGGGAGAAATGACCTTTCATTTTCCTCTGAAAATATCTGGGCTTTGCTGTGATGCCTGGAACTACTGTAGCCATCTTCCTACCAGCTTGAGGATGTAGGTAACACCAATGACAGCACATTGGTAGAAATAACTGGGAGTCTTGGTGACAATGTTGAGCTACTGAATCAACCAATCCTGAAATCTGTTCACAGCTCTGACCCAAAGGAATGCATTTACATGTTGTTAAAGACATTTTGAGTTGAGTTTTCTGTTACTTGCAGCCTAATGCATCCAACTGATAGAGATAACACTATCATACAAATGCAGGCCTCACATTTGTAAGGGCCCAGAGAGGTAAAATGCATTAAATGCATTGTAAAATATTAAGTAGTATAAAAATTATACATGATTTTCACCATGAATGAGTGCTTAATTCTCAGTCTTTCACAACTTCATGAATTGTTTTTCAAGATCCTTAAAACAGAACAATTTCCAAATATAATTAACCTTTTCAACATATATGAGGATGAGAAGATGGAAAACAGGAAAGGATGTGAGGTTTTCTGTGACAACTACAGGATTTGGTGGGGAGAATGGTCTGGCACTCCTGTTACCCTACTTGATAGAGGTTCCACCCTGGCCCTTCAACCCAAGTGCCCCAAACTAGCTTAGCTTATCTTGAGCATTTCCTTTTACTACTTTCTTTGTGCTCCTGTGTAAAATTTTCTCTCTGTGCTCCCTTAAACTCCCTGTTGTCATCCCATTGACTGGAATGACACTCAATAGCAAAGGCAGGCATAATCAATGTCAAAATATAGTCTGAAATCAGCCCTGGACTCTTACAGCTGTGCCACTTTCTAATTCACTTTGTAACTTTATGGATGGTTTTCTCTCTCCCATCACAGAGCAAATAACAATGCTGAGGAGACCGTGATAGGACTGCTCTCTGCTCCTCCATGGGTCCTATTTAATTCTAATTCTACGTGTGTTTTCAGCTAGGGATTTAAGACAGAACAGGAGAGTACCTGAAACATCTTTCTTTTAGTTTTAAATGATTAATAATAAGAACATACCTCCAAGACAGAGCTGGTATATAAAGTCAAGATGCTCTTGCCAGCTGTGTCAAGGTGCATGGTCCTTGAAATCCATCATGATCTCATTTCTAATCTCATATATGAACTATGTTTTAATGGGACCTCCACCTAGCAGGAGGAACAACTGGGATGAAAATTCCTGATTCTTAAGAGGCACACTGTTCTTGGAAAACCTTGTTTAGACCTCTGCTTTAATCTACACAGAGGTTTCTATGAAGAATGAAATAAATTATATATGTATAAATTTAAGGGACCTCAAAGCTACCTCGCTCAATCCCTGGAAAGATTCAAGAGCCAAAGAGATGAGGAGACTTGCCAAGTATCACACAAGATACTTGTGTCCAAGATACTTGCCCAAGATTACAGGCAGTAGCAGTAAAATAACCATAATGGCCACTACTATTAATTTAGCTCACACTACGTGCTTTGCATTCATTAACTTAGGCCTCAAAATTACCCTAGGTAGTAGAAGCTATTTTACTTTCATTTTAGAAATGAGAAAAGGGAACCTTAGAGATCCTAAACACTGTCCAAGATCTACCAGCCAATAAGGAGAGATGGCTCTCAAAACTAGTACTCAGGGACTTCCCTGGCAGTCCAGTGGTTAAGACTTCACCTTCCAATGCAGGGGGTGTGGGTTCGATCCCTGGTTGGGGAGCTAAGATCCCACGTGCCTCCTGACCAAAAAACCAAAACATAAAACAGAAGCAATATTGTGACAAATTCAACAGAAGACTTAAAACAAAAAATCTAGGACTCAGAGCCACCCTGCCAGGTTGGTAAATACTTTATCCTACCAGATGTTGGTAGACCTCATCTAATCTTACCGTACCAAGATAACACTTATATTCAGAAGAAAATGGAAATTAGAGTAAGACATTATATTTTAAACTTTTATAGCTCTTCATGGTTATTGAATTCTAACCAATATTCATTCTGTTATAGAGAAAAAATGAGCCTCATAATATGATCCAAACCTACTTAAGCCTGTATACATTAAAATAGCATCTAGACAAGATATAACTAGATCTCTTTTCAAAGCACAACATGCTCTTTCCTTAGAGCTCTAAAAGATTGTTAGAAACAAGAGTAAGTTTCCTTTTTTTTTTTTAAGTATTAAAACAAAACACCTTGACTTTATCCTTTCAGATCTCCCCTATTTATCAGACTGACATTTTGAAATTTGGGTTTGCTATGAAAATAGCTTACCCAATGAAAGAGCATTGTGTTGGGCCAGTGTCTTTTCTGAGCACCGTTACTCTTGGTTTCATTGTTCTGTTTTGCTGCAGAATTACCATTGCTATTTTTAAATCATCGCTGTAGACTTGTCAGCTTTGAACCACTCCTGCTCTTGACTGCACAGGCTCCAGCCGCCTTTTCAGTCCTACGGATAAGCCATCCTACGTGTAATATTGTTATGGCTTCTCATCTATTTGTAATTGCTTCTCAAAAACTAGAAAATTGTGTTTGTGCCCTACCTTTCCCCCCTCCCTGATCTACATTACCCCTCTGACTGAAGTAATAAACTGTCGTGCTTAAACAATTAGCATAATGCAGAGGACACGCATGCCTCCTATACTCTGCTATTGGAACACCAAATGGGGCTTTAGAAAGTTAGATAAAAATGTATTTTACATGGGCCAGCGCTGCATTGAGGGAAATCATCTTTGCCCACACACTCCTGACACAGGATCATCACACTGAGTGCTTCTCAAGGGGTAGCAGCCTTCTTCCATCTGAAGTCTGAGACTCAGCGGGGAGGTTCCCCTGACTCAAACACAACCAGTGCATCAGAACTGTCATTTTTGCTCACTGTGATGCCATGGTGGTACAAGGTCCATGTCTTCCAGCTGATGCTAATTTCCAGAGTTTGATTCTGAGACATATCCCTGGCTTCAGATCATGCAAGGTTTGTTTTCATCCACACATTAATTCACTCATTCATTTATTCACTCATTTACTAACTCAGTAGGTATTAATGAGCAAAGGTTTTCCAGGCTCTTATCCCCTCATATCCCCAATTTCAGAGCTATGTTAGCAAACATTCCCGAATTAAATTCTTAACCTCTACCTTTTCATAAAAATGTAAATAATGGATAACATTTCTGAGCTCTTATGAAGAGGCAGCATAATACAGAAGATAAGAGCATTGTCTCTGGACTCTGGGCATGGGTTTGAATTGCGACTTTACAATTTGAGTAGCTATGTGATCTTGGGGAGACTACTCAACCCTTCTGGCCCTCAGTTTCCTCACCTGTAAAATGAGACTAATTGTAGTACCTTTTCCCATAGGTTTGTTGTGAGAATTAAATGAGTAGATGCAAGGAAAGCTCTTAAGACAGAACACGTAAGTACTTGCTGTTATTATGCGGCAAGCACTGTACTAAGTATATCACAGAAATTATCTCAATGAAACATATAAGGCAGGCATTATTTTTATCCCAAATTAGAGACGAGAAAACCAAGATTTAGAAAGGGTAGGTAACTTGCCCAAAGTTGTGCAGGTATAGTTAAAAGTGAAGCCAAGATTCCAACCCAAGTGTTCTGCTAACAGAGTCCATTTGATTAAAAACTCTGCTATACAGCCTTGACTTTCAGCTTTCCAACCACTGCTGAGTCATGTTGGGTCAGGTGTGGTGCGATGTGGCCTGGCCTGGTTTATGACACTGAATAAAAGTAAGCAGCCCTTCAGGAAGTATAACAGTCTAATCACCAGCATGCCTTCCCCACTCTGTGTATAAAATGTCTAGATTATCTTCATTCATTTCTTTTTACTTTCCCAGGATTCTTGCTGGTGACCATGGAATTTTTCTGCACTCTGAAAGAGGAATTTAGTAGCCAGGAAAACTGACCTTACTGAATTGGGTTCTCTCTATGAAGTTTTATCGAAATAGAAATGAATCACAGGTTGAAAATGCCCTTTTTGAGTCTTTAAGTACATATAGATACAGATTCAAAGACAAAAGCTTCCTATAATTTCTAATGGAAATGGTATGGAAATACTGAAAAATAACATGTTGACAATGAAATGATGAACTGTTCTGTCATCCCCTCTGAGAAATTCTAACTTTTTTTCCTTCTGAGTGTAGAGCATACAGCAGGAGGGGAGCAGGGGCCATGACTTTACAGGCAGGCTTCATATCCTTCAGGGACTGCCTGACTGTCACACAGGTTAGTTTTATACCTATCCCATTAAATAGATTCTCTTTGTTCATGAAAGAGCCATGAGACTTATCACACACTGTTTGGCTATTTTAATTAGAGTAATGTGAGATATTAATTATGAGACTCTCTGTTGGGTGGTAATAAAGTAACTACCGGAAAAATTAACAACAATAACAACTGTTGAAATGATGGCCAACTTTTATGAAGTACTTTCTGTGTACCAAATATTTTATATATGTTATCTAATTGAATCCATAATCAACTCTTTGAAGTAGGTACTGCTACTGTCGCTATATTATAGATGAGGGAACTGAACTGAGGTACAGAATATTGAAGTATCTGGCCGAATTGTGGCAAGAATAGCTAACTTTCACCAACATTTGTTCTCCCCCGTCCATAGAATCAACCAAGTCAGCCAGGGACTACATTTCCCAGCCTCCCCTGCACCCTGGTGGCACCATGTGACTAGTTCTTAGCAAACAGAAAGCTGTGGAAGGGATGTGTGTCTCTTCCAGCTCTGTCAGTTACTGACTGTGCTTTCTTCACACTCCCTACTTATCTGCTGGCTGGATAGAGCAGATGCTGAGGTTCTAAGAAATGCAAGAACAACAAGATGAAGGAGCCTCATCTCTGAATCACAACATGGAAGATTGCTCACCAGGAACACCAGCACTAGATTGTTACATGGGTGAGAAATAAAATTCTATTGTGTCAAAACACTGACAACATGGGGTTTATTTGTTATAGCAACTAGGGCTACCCTAAGTAATACACAAGATTACCTTGGAGGAGCCAGGAAGCAAATCAAGGGATTCTGATCCAGAGTCCCATTTTAACCATTCCACTGGCATGCCTCTCAGGAAAGGAGGCAATAAGCTCCTCACTCTAGTTCACTCATGGCAGAAATGCAAAGGGGGATAGAGATGGTATTAAGGGACCGAGTCCAAAGAGCTCTTCTGAAGAGAGTCCAGGAACACTGTGTCTCACTGTCTTGTATTTATCTTTGGCTATTTGGTATCCCCCCCCAAAAAATCTACATTATCTTGAAATGCGGCTCAAAGGAAGTTTACATTTCTTTTCTCACTTGAAACTGAATGTCATCTCTGCATTCTGAGAACTTGCCAAAAAAGGGACTGATTTAAGGAAGAAAAATAAGATAATTATTCTAGATATCTTCCTGAGTAAATTGGGTAACTTTTGATTCTCTAAAATTGAGAAGTGTGTCCCTAATGCAGCCTCATTCAAACTCCACAGCACAGACAACTGTGAATGGACTTCGGTGCTAACTGAACTCAAGCGAACTGGATTCCTGAGCTCCCTGTGCGCCACCACCCCACACCTTTCCCCAACCACCTCAGTTATCCAGGCCAATGCATTCCTTTTTTTATGGGATAAATTTCCTGGGTGGCTATAATTTTAAAATCTCTGGCCTCAGAGGGCTATAATTACCTCTTGATGATGTAATTAGTAACGAAATTTAACAGCGTAACATGGGACACCTAGAACCTTTCCAAACGCATCCACCTCATTTATAAAGGGTTTTGAACCACTTCCCCAACCAACTACCCATAAAACAGGGCTCCCAGGGTGACAGAACTCGCCACCTCCTGGGGAACACTGCACACTGGCTATGCAATGACGCTCGGTTGAAGAATATTATAAATGTTGTCGGTGACCAGTGACTCATAAGTGATCTCATTACCTTACCAGTGGTGGAGGCAGGTGTGCTGAAGTTAGCACCCTGGGATACATTAGACACGATGCAGGGAATCAGTCATTAGTCCCCAGAAGGCGTGTTTTTCTCTCACTGTGGTGATGTGGAGGGTTTAACAGGAGAGCTCCAATGTGGGAGCTGAATCCGTCTCTGGCAGCTTAGACTCTGTCTAAGGAGAGTAGTGCAGGCCAGCCCTGCATGCACGTGAGGTGGGGATTTCCCTTTCGAACCTCCACTTCCACCCCCATCACAGTGAAGACTGCCAAAAGAGAATCGGGCAGAGTCCTAAAGACACGTTGGAAAGGCCATTAAAACAGCTGAGCGTCCAACACAGATATCTTCAGCCTTCAGGTTGTGGCGGCTTGCTTTTCCAGGGTTCAAAGAATTTGAAATGTGGAGTGAAAGAAACTGGTTAGCAGCTAATTCGGAGTGTGTTAAAGGAGAGTTTTGTGGCATCAGATGTGACAATGTCAAACATAGGAGAAAAATTCTATAATCTGATCACTTTCACCTCAACCGTGATGAAGCAGCAGCTAAATTTTGGAAGCCCTTTGGGGCTCTCTGGAAACTTCTAGAATTAGCTTAAGAAAGCACTGGCCTTGAGACTTTAAATGGAACTTGGACAATATGCTGATAAGCAAGTGAAGTGGCTGCTTAGTATTGCTGGGATAAATTCTGACATTTAAAGTCATTGGTGACTTGGAAGGGAACGAGAGACTTGTTCCCAAGTAGAGAAACTGCAGAAATGACATTTGCCCTAGAGCGCGAAAAGTGCCTCAGCAGACAATGAGAACTGGAATACGAGCTTGCCGCGATTGAAATCTCTGCAAGAGTAGAGAAAGGATCTACTGCTGAATGGGAAATTAAGTAATCCCTAAGGCACAGACAGAGCTCACCTGACCTGAGCTTAGCCTATAAATGCTAGGATGAACTTAGGAGTCGGGAAGAAATTCTGTGGATCAGAGTAGAGAAAATAGAGGCTCCTGCTACCTTTCACTCAGGGCTGTCTTGAACATCAATACTGTCTTGAGGTGGAAAGTTTTCATTTGGGGGTCGTCTTTCACTATGTTGTCTTAAGCTAGGCATTTATCTCCTCTGTGTTTCATCTGTAAAAGAGAAATATCTTCCCAATTTACTTCTCGCATTTATGGAGATCAAATGAGGTACTGTGGGAGATGCCACTTAAAAAAAAAAGAAAAAAAAAACTGAAAGAGAAGCTTGTTTCTAAATCAGAGAGAAGGTGAAGCCCCCGTTCTGAAACCTCCAAGTCTTCCTCAAGGAACCCCTTGACCCCTGGCAGAGTAATAGTTTGGTTTAAAGGGCAAAAACTTATGGAAATGATCTGGACTTACACACCAGCGTTGTGTGGCAAACACTGCTCTGAGTGAGAAGATACGAAAATAGGCTGGAGTGGGGGGGACAAATGATATAGCTGGCATGTATTTCCCGTCCTTCTGAAGCTAGAACCAGGAGAGGGTGGCAGAGACACCATAGAAGTCCACTGTCATGACGACACGCCTGCTTCCTTCCTGGTGAGTAAAAATAGTGTCTCCTTCTGAAAGTGACCCATGGGTCATGTCCCTTCTATGGCCCCAGCAGGTAGGTAGGAATTAGAAATTCCCAAGCCTCCCCCTTCACTACCCGCAGTTCACCAAGTTAATTCCCTCAGACATATACCAACAAGATCCCGCTCGGTGGCTCCCTCCTGCGTTTCTGCAGTGGCCTGTGAGGTCTCCCTGTTGCTAGGTGTACCACTCCATGCCAACATTTCCTGAGCACTGTAGCTAGGTGTACTGTCCTAAAACACCACATTAAGGAAAATTGGTGGTTCTCCATTCGTGATAGTCAAATCCCCTTACTTGCCAGTTAAGAGTATTCATGACCTGTCCCCATTCACCTTTTGAAGCCTTCCCTACTCATAACCTGTGCTTTATTCAAGCTAAACGTGTTTTCCAAACACACAACATGTTTCTCCACCTTCCTGACTTTGCCCATACTGTTTCCTTCCTCTTTTTGAGGTATGACGTCCAAACCAAAGGTGAGGTCTTGTCAGCGAGTGCTTTACATCTGCCCATTTAATTGCACAGTTTCCTTGCAACAATGCCGAAATGCGTCTTACGTGGAGTGTTTTGAAACCCCCCAGCTGAATTCACTCAGAGCAACTACACGTTCTTTGTAACATGTTAATTTATGTGCTTGCCGTATTGCATCTTCTGTACTGTAAATCCTTTGAGGTCAGGAAACCATGTCTTACCTTTATTTCCTGTGATTATCTAATTCAGTAGGAGTTCTATATTTGATAAATGAATAAAAATGCTGATGAATAAATGAAGTAAAATGTTAATGAATAAATGAATGAAATCTTACCTTTCTTCCTTTGCTCATGCTATTCTATACAAAACTGCTCTGCCTTTGACTTCAAAATACCAACCACCCTTCAATGTCAACCTCAAGGCTCATTTACTCCATAAAGCCTTCCCCAAACTACCTCAGACCACACCAACCCCTCTGCTATATTTATAGTCTATATGCCAAAAACCCAAACAGATTATCTCCTAGATGTTCACTATCTGAAGACATTGGTCTCCTCCAAAGCAGAGGGTCTTAACGCTGAGATCCATCAACAGGATTAAGGAGACCATGAAACTTCTAAAATCAAATGCACATTTTTGTGTAAATGCCCAATTGCATTAGAGTGTCCAAAAGCTCTATGACCGCCCCCCCCAAAAAAAAAACAGGTTAAAAGAACCACTGTTCCTAGAGCACTGTAAGCTGCTTTCCTAAAGCAGAGTTGGAGTCTGTCTTGTAGGTCTTTTCTATTTTCTGCAGTGGCAAGCCAAGCACTAGGAACAGAGAGGAGACCGTCCTTGAATGGCTGGAAGCATCCCCTTGACAAGACCAATGTCTCTTGACTGTCACTGTGCCCACCGAGCACAGCCTCCAGCCTGGGAGCTGGTGGAGATAGCTTAGCAAGGTACTGTAAGTAGACAAGCAAATGATGTCAGGATTACGGCAGCTTGATGCCTCAGTCAGGATGGGGGAAGAGCACCTGGCCTCACAGAACTGCCTTTCTCTGGGTGAAAGTCTCTAACGAGATGGGACAGGCAGTGCTGTTGCTGCAGGGAGCCTTGGGAGGTTCTGGGTAGTTAAAAAGTGAGCCCATTAAGGAGCTGGTCTCCTCTGGAGGCAGGCCTGGCTCGGTCCTGGGGGCTCAAGGCTAAATCCTCGCCATTGTACGCTTTCCTCCCTTTCTGCCTGGCCTGCTCCCACCGCCTCGCTGCAGCCCAAGGTCTGGAGAGCGCCAGAACTCCTATGTGTTAAATTCATATAAAATAGCCTTTAAAAAGTATAATGCTTTAGGGAGATAGTGTTAGCAAAGAAATGTCAGAATTTTCACTTGGGCTTCCAGGGCAGGACAAATAAGGTCTGTTACCCGCTGTAATGTTTTTGTGAAAAAAAAAGTCTATGGCGTCTTTTTAAGTTGCAAATGATGACTTTAGCTATGTAACAAAAGAGTTGATTTTAAAACAACAGCAACAGGGGAAGTACAATTGGTGATTTTTGTTTTAACAAGCTGAATTCCTTTTGATTTCTCCTTGATTTAAAACATGGTTGGTGTTACCAAAAAATTATAAGCAGCTAGTGCAGTCGTGGTTTCCATAAAACTCTCTTAAGTAATGATGATCCCACCTTATTTAGACAAGTCAGGGGTCAATATGGCCTTATTTGCTTCTGTTTTTCATTAGTGGCGCTCTCTCTGCAGCATCACACTTCCTACTAGCTCCTTGAATACACAGAGGATTCATGCTTCAGTTCTGCATGTATTAAGAATGCAGCTATAGCAACCAACTACTAGCATTAATGAACTATTTGCTTATGCAGTAATAATTAACTTCCATTACATTACTTTGTGTGATTACTTTCTTAATTGCCTGAATTATGCATCCATTTAATATTTAATAACCATTCTCAGAAATCAGACACTGGTAAAAAACAAATTGCTCACAGTTTCCTTGCAATAATTAAGCTCACAAGAATAAATGAAACCTTTTAAAAATGAATGCCTTGTGATTATATCCTTGCATATAGAACAAGATCCTAAATTAGTTATTTATTAAATCTAAATTTAAGTCCAAATAGTGCATTTTTCACTTTCACCTCGGGAAATCAACCTGCACAGTACCTGATATCAACAACAGAATTAAGTGCCTTCTATTTTCTTCGGGAGTCACAAGCTGCATTAATATTTATTACCATGCAAAATTCAAAAGTCCTTAAAATATTGTGTGTTTATTATTTATTTCAACTTGGCATCTCTTTTACACAAGTAAGATGTTTAGCTGGAGATTAAAGTGTTCTGAAATGAGATCAATAGTTCTCCATTAGGATGGGCTATTGTGAGCCTCCCCCATTCTTTTCTGCTACCTAACCCCACCACCACCCACTCCACACACGCAGGCCCATACGTTTACCTCCGAGCCTCTTATAAAACAGCAAAAACGCATATATGCGATGTGTTTTTAACCAAGCAGAAGGAGAGTCACAGCAATTTATCCTCAAACATTTACACTCACAGCCAGGCAGTTTGATCTCCTTGCCTTTTCAGGTTGCCAGCTAGAGTTCTCAGAACCCCGTGCCCTTCTGCCGCCAGCACCCAGGCAAAGCCACATGCTGATTTGCAAAGTGATCATGCTATTATCCTATTGTACATCAGCTTCGGTCCCCACCGGCTTGCAAAGTCATCACTGTCTTAACAAATAAAACGTGCGACTGCTTTATCACAGGTTTCTTGGTGAATAGATTCTATTGAATCTGGAAAAGACAGCTTTTTTTTTTTTTTAATCTTCCTGGGACTGCATCTGCAAAATTGTTCTGCCATTCCACATTGATTATGGCAGCCATGTACAGATGTGTTTATCTGAACCATAACCATGTTAGTCTTAAGCTACAGGGACACTGGGATGTTATTTACCCACTGTTACCCTGTGCATACATAATGTACACAAAATTATGTGTGCCACATGGAAAAGAGAGGGGGGGCTTAAAGCTTTTTGTACCAAATGAGTTAGCCCAGGAAAATCTGTGCAGCCTATGAGATTATATGCAGAGTGCCACACAAATAACGGAGATGAATAATTTTCCTACAAAGAGAATCTCTTTTGCCAGGCGTGGAAATAGCCACGAGGAAGGGGTAGCATTGGGGGCTGATATGTGGAGAACAAGCGGAGTTTAGGGTGTCACAAGTCGACAATGGCTGCTATCCTGAGTTTCTAAACTGAGCTAAATTGATGCCAATCTCACTGACTATTGTTAGAGTGGGCAGAGTCATTAGGATTTGCTTTTTAAATGATCTCTCAGGCTGTAAGGCTGAGAGCTGCTAGCAAGGCAAGGTTAGAGAGAAAATGATAGCAGTACGTTGATGCTTCACAGACCTCATGATAGTTTCCGTCTGTCATTATTTACGTCTGACTAGATGCGTCATGTCAGCTACCTCGAAGACTTTAATATGAGGCTCTTGTTTGCCTCTGCTCTAGAGCAGCCAGACTGGGATACTATTATTTTTGCATCACTACACTTAGGTGAAGCTGGCTTCAATCTTTCAGTAATGACACACAAAAGAAATAAAAATGGTTGTGTCCAAGTTATTATACGTGCTTGTATTCTAACATGCCTCGTCAGCATTGCTCAGAAAAAGAAAAAAAAAGTGAATTTAAATCAATAAACAGACATTTATTAAAAGGTCAGCTTAAGTGTATTTGTTTCAGCTTCTTTGCCAATATTTTAAGTAGAACTATTTTTCTTTGGCTTTGGATTAGTGTCATTGTTATTAGATGGAATCACTTGGGGGAAAAGTGTGTAAAACTAATATTTGATCAAATTTGCTCATGTTTCTTAATGTCGTTTCATATCACTTTTCTAAATTCTATCAGTGTCACTATAAATAAAGACACACAAAAAAGCTTTTGTTTTATATCTATATTATTGGCACCATAAAGGACAGACTTTCAAATAATGTGCAATTATCTGTAAAACTATATACAGAGAGGGCTTATCACAGAGCTCATAGTGATTTTTAAAATCTAAGATGGCTATTTCAGATATCAGAAAAAAATACTATATGGCAAAAAAAAAAATAGGATATTCATATTCTTTTACCAATACTGTGTTAGCGAATGAAACTATCACTACTCTCTGCCTGTTCCTAGTAGAGAAAAGAAACTTTAGCTGAAAAGATTTCTGAATGTTAGAATTTATTGACACCATTTTATATTGAAAACTGCACCATAGCTTTAGCAGGAAGCACATTTTAATAAGGCCAAAATGTTCTAGGTGATTTCTGCCTTATGCTTTAAAAAAATAAAATAAACGTAACTGGATTTAAGTGTGAATGAAACAATCTACAAACACATTTGAAAATACGAAAGCATATACCTACATGTAAGATGACAGTAAAAAAAAAACAGTTTACAGTTTTTCTTTACATACATAATTCAGTGCAAAGGCTGGTAAAGGGGCGATCAAAAAATAAAATAACTCACATAGATTGTGTCTTAGGATCACGTTTACAAAGTGTCCACCAAGATTCTATATTTCAATAGTAAATAGCATTGTCATATCCAGAAAATTAGTTATTACTTTAAAATGATTAATTCAGACATGAGGGAGAAAAATGCACTAACCCATCGGCCTTCTGAGTTCTCAACATTTAACAGAATCTCAGGACTGCTGTGTTAACTGAAGAGACTTCTATCAAAAGCCTGAGTCACTCAGACATAGCTGGGGATGTACAGTACTTGATCTCCTTATCTAGATAGAAGAAGCACTTACATTTTCAAAGTCTGCACAAGCCATGTAAGCATAAAAGTATGATGACAGAGATCTCTTTTCTGTTTTAAAGATCAGATGCCAGCTTCCTGAGATGATAGTTTCAGTTTGATGCATTTGTGGCATATTTTTATAAATTTCAAGTATAATGCTTTGTCAGGACTAAATGAAATGCCCTGCATATATATATATATATATATAAATATATATATACATTTTTAGAATGCTGTAGAATTTTCATTTTTAACCAAAGTGACTGTCATAAACTAAGACAAAGATAGTAATTTGAAATGGAATCAATCACATTCTCTCGATCTCCTAAATTTTAAAAATAATTACATTACAGCACATATGTTAAAACACTTCAAAAAAAATGATTTACTCAAGGCGTTTTTCTTACCTCCTGCCCAAGCTACATGTGAGTTTTGGCAAAAAATGAACAGTAGGTGGCAGTCAAGCCACTAAACTGCTTCAAGGCTTCATTAACTAGAATCTGTTGTTAGAAGTAATAGGAAAGTAGTATATTTTTCCATAGTAAAGAATTCACCTTATAATTAATCTTGAAATGAATTTCTAAGGTCCCAAGCTGCTGAAATAGTGAGTTGATTGCATCCTTAAGAGAATGAGCCCAGATAAAAGTGATTTAATTCAAGAACCCTTTCAGCTCTGTCTCCATGACTTTTTCTTTCCCTCTCTGTTATTACTGTTTTAATGTGGGTTTTTATGCAGTATGGTAGTTGTGGACACAGCACATTCTTGGGCTGGAGCCCAGGACTGTGTAAGTCATGCTTGTATATCTGTGCAGATTTTAAATAACCTGCAGGAGCTTTTCCCTCCCCTGCTCTTATAGACTGAATGTGTATAATCCCTTTCTGTGCCTCAGAAAATAACCTCGTTTACAGGGAGAAGGTTCCAGACAAGTAGCTGAAATATAGAAGGAACATCCTCTAAAGCAGAGAATTGTGGACACTGAAAATCCAGGCAGTGTGAGTGAAACGCAGCTTTGCATACGAGGCCATGTCATCTCCATGAGGAAGGGCCTTACCTGTTGGGTTCACCATGGTGTCCCCACGGTTGAGAATGGGGTGCCAGGCACATGGTATATGCTCAATGAATATGGGCTGAATGAATCAATGAGTGCCCCAAATCCCAGTCCTGTGCATGTCTCAGATGTCCCTCCTAGAAGTTTTTGCTTTTGTCTCAGTTCGTCACAGAAGATGGTAACGCTGCTACATTCTCACTCCCCACCAGAGTCCCTCCCCCAAACATTACTGCTAATTACTATTGCTGGGAATTGACACGGCACCACCAAGACAACACAGCAGGACTTGAGTCCAGTCTAGTCAGTCTGGAAGGTAGGGGATGCCTTTCTTCTGACTTACCTCGGCGATCGTTGCTAAAAATCTAAGCTCATGCTACAGAAAGAGCAAACTACGTAAGTAGCATTGGCCTAAAAGCTGAGGCAACTTGATTATTTTACTTACCTGCTTGTGCCTCTGTTTCCTTATCTGAAACATGACAATAGTAATAGTACCTACTTCATAGAGTTGTAAGAAAATGAATTGGGACATGTAAAAATCTTGTCAGGCACAGAGTGAGTCCTCAATTAGTATCAGTTTTTTTTAATTTGTGCACTTTAAATAAGTGCAGTTTATTGTATGTCAATTATTTTTTTTTATTGGGGTATAGTTGGTTTACAATGTTGTGTTAGTTTCTGCTGTACAATGAAGGGAATCAGCTGTATGTATACATCTATCTCCTCCCTCTTGGACCTCCCTCCCCCTCCCCAATCCCGCCCATCTAAGTCGTCACAGAGCACGGAGCTTATTATCATTACATTTTATTATATTTGTTATTAATATTATCATTTACCACCCATCCATGCTCACACATAACACTTCACAAAACAATTTTTATCTACCCTTACTTGTGCATTTCAATGAGAATCACTGTGACAGTGAACAGACTTGGTGATGTAAGGAAAGGTTTGCAGAATGGAACCAGCAGCCCCATAACCGTGAAAGTGTGACATGGAAAGGGATATTTTTAAAGTTGACCAAAAGCTTGATTTTCCTTTCTTTTCTTTCCTTTTCTTTCCTCTTCTTCCTTCCTCCCTCCCTCTCTCCCTTCCTCCCTTTCTTTCTATCTTGCTTTCTCTTTCTTTCTCTCTCTCTCTCCAGCTTCAGGGACAGCCAGGAAATAATCACCACTCCCTAACCTCCTCCACTCCCACCCTGTGCTTCCTCATATCCCAGTCCAACTAAGCTCTGAAAATACAATATTTTCCAAACATGTGAAGCTCACCTCAAACCAAGGGCTTAAAAATTCCTGCTGATTTTGAATGTTTTTCTCAAATCTATACCTTAGCTCATTCAAAATGACCACTTTAAGGACAACTAGTTTAAGAAGGAACCATTACGAGGTGATTTCCTTTTATCCTTTGTTGAAACAGAAAGCGGCATTTTGTCAAAACTAAATTCAGATCCCAAGGGGACCTAAGTTTATTTCAAACGTCAAAAAGGAGGCAACTCAAGCTGTGTTTACAATCTGGCAGTTTGCTTCCCTCACATGCAGAGAGCAGTGGGCAAGCCCTACAGATCAGATTTTAAGGTAGCAGTAATAAGTATTTTCTAATCTCTCTGGGAACTGTTTAGGGAAATAAAACCCTTTTCTTCAAATTATCCATCCAGTCCTCTCCTCTTATGGCAAACCTCTACAGTATTTTAGTAAAGAAATGTGAACTAGTCATGTCTAAAAACATAATGAGTAATTTGATAACTGAGAGATAGGTTCCCTTTTTTCCATAATCTTCTATTCTCTTAGGTGACTCTTTGAGGAAGGAGGTCAAAATATTGAGTTTGAGCAATTTAAATAAGAGACATTGAGTAATTTAGAAATGAGACGTTCAGTACAAGACCCATTCATTTAAATTACATGAAAATCTAAGGTAGACTGTGTGTAATTAGGAGCCATGTAAGTCCTCAGGCGATTTCAATGGGGGTTAGGAGACTGCTTTAATAGAATATGACAAGGTTCCTTTTGTTTTTCATAAAACATTGTATTCCCCCTTGAAATATAACAAATCCTTAATGAAATCACAGCCCCTTTATTGGCAGGGAATACTTTTTATGTTTTGAGAGATCAACAATGTCAAAACAATTACTGCAAAGTAATGATGGACCAAAACCTCAAAAGATTCATAGGTTGTTCAAACGGATGGAGCCTCATGTGAACCTCCAGTTGAAATCTTACCTGATAAGGTGCTCCCATGAGAGACATAAGGGCCGACGGAATGCAGGGCTGCTCTTGGGAAAAAATACTGGGCAAGCAGAGAGGAAATCTGATTTTTACTGGTTCTGTTACTCAACCTCGCGGATTATCCCAAAGAAATTACTAGGAGTCTCTGGACATGCTCTTCTATTTGGTTTTCTTTTCTTTGTTTCTTGACTGTTGTTTATGTTTAAAGGGAAATAAATTACTTTCCAGTGAAGCACTGGAAGACTTTTGAAGGAAAAAAAGAGTATTTTCACAGTTTATAAGCGTAAAGTAAAACCCAAGGTTGGATTAATAATTAGTTTCTGCTAAACCAGAAACACACACTGGATTTGGTCCTCAATAGTAAAATCACAGGTCCTGGTCAAGTCCATAAGCAAAATTATAGTGACAGCTATGCATATGATAGCCAGCACCACACGTATTTAATGTGATGTATCAAGAGCTAAGAGAATGGAGAAAGGAGCAAAATGAAAATTTGCTTTATAAATAAACCATGCCAAACTAATCTCCTTTCCTTGCATAACTATATGGATACTCAGTGGTAAGTCAATATAGAGCCCTTGCAAAGTGGAGATCTCGATTTCAGACAAACATGAAATTAAATAGCTTGTACTATGAGGGACTAGATAAATCAGTGTAGTCTGGATGATGACGTAAACCAAAAGAGTGCTCTGTAATTGTTCTAGTCTTATTTGGTTTTTTTTTTTCAGTGTAAGATTGGAGTCATAAAAGTCATGATTGGGAGGGAGACTTGCCATGTTGGATGGGCACCTTCAAGATTCAAACCACTTAACAGGCTGGAGGATATATACTGAAATAAGCCAGATGACTTTTAGCAGGAATAGAACCCTTCATTCAGGTTCAAACACACACACATACAAACCGCACACACTCGTATATACAAGGGAGGAGGGATATTGACTTTTACTGGCTGGTACAAAAATGCACCATGGTCTTTGGTTGCCTCAAATTTCAGAATGTTCTAACTGTGAAATGACTGCCAAAAATATGAATGCAATGACAGCTCACACCTAGACTTATGTGTCAGGCACTGTTCCCAACTGCTCACAAGCATTATTTCATTGATTCCTAGTTCATCATTTTACAGATGAAAAAGCAGAAGTAGACAAGGGGTAGGTAACTTATCTTGGGGGCAGAGTCAGGACAGCGTTGTCAGCATCTGCCCCCGGAGATGCTCTGAATCTCCACTTCCACATGCCTTTCTGCTCAGGGAAGGTAAGTGCCCATTGTTCTCTTGGTGGGAGTCTGGCTCTCAGTTCTCTGTCCATCTGAAGAAGCACAAGGATAAAATGCAATATAAACGTAGAGAGGCAAAGCTGTACAAAATAGAGATGCTTGCCTGGAGGGGAGAAAAGCTGGTGAAGTCATGATACGTGTTCTCAGATGTCTAGACTAGAGACTGTCAAGGAAAAGATTACACTTGTTTATGTATTCCTGTAGGGGATGGAAGTCACAGGGAAGCAAATTGCAGCCCAATATATGTTCTTACCACACAAACGATTTAACCAGGATGTGCTGCCTTGTGAGATATGAGCATCTCATCCGTGAAATGATCAAGAGGAAGCCAGATCAAGGAGTGGGGCCATGCAGTGGTAGGAAGCTGACCCAGATGGCTCCTTGGGTGCCTTCCACGATACAAAGGTTTGGATAATCAGGGAAAAGCTTAAAGTGGAAACACTTGTGAACTGCTTCACTCCCTCCCCCTAATACACAACACAAATCTCTCTCTTTCTGTCTCTCCTCTGTCTCCATCTATATCCTTATATGGTAGCAATTACACTGGTTTTGCAGCTGGTAGACCTGAATTCTAAACATTTTACTTAAACATCTCTACCCCTTTAGTTTCTCTTTCTGTGAATAAGAAAGAAAAAAGGAAATAAAGAAGAAAGGAATGAGGAAAGGAAAGAAGGAAGGAAGAAAGGAAGGGAGGGAAGGAGGAAAATGAAAACATAAAATTTAAAAGGTAAGAAAAATAGATTTAGTCACGCTTCTCACTTCATACTTTTCCAGACTTCTGTGAAACCACGATGAGATAGTAGGTTAGCAAGAGCTTGGGGGAAGAGAAATATAGCAATATATGTATCTAAAGCACTCTGTAAATTCAAAGCACTGAGGGATTATTGTCTGCAGCAGTCTGGCTCAGTGTCCTATGTGAATCCTAGGTCATGGTTTGGGCCAGATGAAGGTCAATCGCATCCTGTCCTCTGACCACATGCTCTGTGCCCAAGTCAAATCTGGCATGTGGTGAATAGCTATTCTTGACTGTACCAGGGACTGTGGGAGAAAGTGAGAAGAGCTCAGTACAGAGATGTCTCCACCACCAAGAGACAACTCAAAATGGAATCCTTCATCATTGTGCATATGGGATCACCTCAGTACATTAAGGACCACACTTTTAGCAATAGGGAAATTTTCTGAGAGTAGAGAAATTTCACATTTAGACAAAGCGAAGTTCAAGTGGAATATACATACACATACACACTACGTATGAATGTGTGCAGTGTGCACGTGTGTGTACGTGTGCATGTGTGATACAGAAATCTCAGAATGTGGAACTGAAAAAAACAAATACCTAAGTCAATGACCCAGTTTTTATGCAGTTCCAGCCAAGGTAATAAATGAACCCTTATTATTGGTCATCGCTATCTAGCAACTACTCCTTTTCATTCACACCAACTTTAAAATAAATCTGCATAAATTATAGGAGATTATCTAATGAAACAACACAAGAATCTTCTAAACAACTTTAGAATGCAATTTTAAACTTAACAAATCAAATGTTACTATTTATATGTCAGGAATGAAGGCATAAGCAGGTCGATTATAAACATAATACACTTAAGGAGTTGGATATTATGTTATATCCATAAGTAAGATAACAGATGTAGTATGAAACTAGAAACTGGAAATGAGGTGGTTTATTTTTCACTTTCCCTAGATTTACATTAAGGAAGTACAACTGAACCTTGAAATCATAATTATAATATAGAGGTTAAAAGGTATTCAACAAGAGGAAAGCCCTTTAGCTAAAGATTGGTTTAGGGCAGGAAGCGTTACGCATTGCTCAAAAGAGAAAACTAAAGAGAAGAATATATCAACTAAAGTTGGGGTAAAACTATCAAGAATAATAAAATATTTTGAAAGCACTTTGGTAAATTGTCAGGATGAGTTTTCCACCTTGAAATCTTCATGCTACAGATTATCAAAGCACTTTTTAAAGTGAAAGCTTAGATATCATTCTAGAGAATTTCCTAACTTGCTCTGCGATTACTTGGAAAGTTACAAGTCTCTAAACAAAGTGCTAAATATCCTAGTTTGCACCTGTAATGAAAAAACTCTTATGAGCTGTGGGGGAGATGGCTAGCAGCCCACTAAAAGTTTCCCATCCCTCCTTCCTAGGCATGTAGCTAGATTATACTTCTCAGCCTCTCTTGCAGCTACATGTGGCCATGTGACCAATCTCTCACCAATAAACAACAAACAAAACTTATATGAGCAATTTTCACTTTTCTTGCTTGAGAGGAGATTCCTGGCTCTGGACTTCCCCTCCTCACCGCTTCCTCCAGGCGCCAATAGCCAGAACCTGGAAAACAACATGTGGTGGACCACGTGATACAGATGGCAGGGCAGCCATCAGCTGAGTCCCTGATGAAGTTGGCAGAGCTGTTCCATCCACCTGAAACTCTCACGTTGCAACTGTTATGAGTGTGAGAAATAAACCTCTTTGTTTTGTAAGCTAACTTTTTACTGGGTCTCTTGTAACAGCATCTTAACATCTTTCTAAGTAATACATAAGCTTTCAGAGTTATTTTCTTTACCTTCTTAATATACAAAAATGTTGTGCCATAGAGAAAGACTTAAATATTTTAATGAAACTTACTGCACCAAAAAGATAATGTTTTGCTATCATATTTCTAAATGTTAACTATATTATCTTAGATTTTTGGTTTGTTCTTATTATTTTCATTTCATTTACTTATACAACTATGAGCTTTTTATAAAAGCAGAGTAAATCATCTGAGTTCAGGGAGTTTGAGGGAGAACTCTCATCTCAAAATGCTATCATCAACACGAAAAGAACACTTCCAAATTTTCCTGAGTTATTTTTATATCCAAATTGTTTTAACAGGTAAATAGGAAAAAAATAAGATTGAAGCTTACTGAGCAGAAATGAGTTAACATAGCAGGCCTGAATCTGCTATCCTTAGAAAGGCCCATTTACAACTTTGGTCCTTAGCTGGCATCTGTGAATTAGAATTTCAGGAGGGTTCCCACCATTCCCTAATTGATAAGGTTGGCTCACTGTTCCTATTTATACAAACAATGTGGTAGAGGCTGAACACCTGCTTTCCATTGGGCAGCCTGGGCTCCTGATGCATGCTAGACAAAGGGTGCCTACATGACCAGCCCCCAGCAGGAGCCTTGGGCAATGAGTTTCTACTGATGGACACCGTGTTACACATGGTGTCACAATTTGATTTTGGAGGACTTATGCACAGCCTATGTGAATCTACAGGGGGGAAACTCTTGGAAACTTGCACCTGGTTTCCTCTGGACTTTGCCCCCATGCATTTCTTCCCACTGCTGATTTTGCTTTGTTTCCTTTCCCTGTAATGAATCCTATGTTAAGTCCCGTGAAAGTGTTTAAGTGCTCCTAGTGAATCACCGAACCTAGAGGGGGTCTTGGGGACCCTCTACACTCTTACCAATTAGGAGTTGAAAATAGCTAATGGCAAAATAAGAGAGGTGGGACTAATCCTAACCAATTAGGAAAGCTGGATACAAGGTACAAAACTCTTGAGTATCAGAAAGCATGTATGAGGCATGGAGTTTTCCAAAAGGAATAAAATATTCAAAGATTGAGAGTACCACCACAAATGACTATAAAATAATATCACTAGATATTTACATAGGATCTCCAGGTTCCTAGCTCTGAATAGCCTTGGGAGGTTGGAGGCCAATGGTCATCATCATCTCCACTTTCTGAGTAAGGGGCTGAGGTGCAGATTTGCCCAAGGTTATAAAGCCAGGATTGTAGAGCAGACATGAGACACAGGCCTCCTGAAGCTTAATCACCTTCTATTTATCCTAATGCAGTTTTCACAACCTATGTTTCTGAGGGCCACAGAAGCCTGAGGGAATACCACAGGGGTTATCGCAGGATGGGATGACAAGGCCAGGCAGGAAGACCCCACACCTTCTATTGGCTTTATCCAAGTGGCTCCACATTTATCAGTTTTACATATAGGAATCCATTTAAATTAATATAAAGCCAAAAATTCCACGGATTTTTGTCTCTTTGAATACCACGGAATTTTATCTTTTGGTTCCTTGTAGATAAAATAAAAAAATCAACGCTAAAATGCAGTTTTTTAATTTTTACTTTTTAAAGGTAAATATCCCACCCATAAGGAGGCTCACAGATTTCAGCAATGACTCTAAAGCAGATTCTTACTAAATCAGCAGTAATTACGTATGGCCATACCATGAATCTTTTATTCTGCTCTTACACAGCATTTACCTGTCAGTTCCTCCGCCACTTCCTCTGTCTTAAACTTCTCCCTGGATTCCCCAGTGCTCTCCTCTCTAGCACCCTGGATGCTTCTGTTTCTTTCGTACACAGTAAACTTAAACCTGAAATAGCTACAAGAGCTGCCCTAATTAAGCTATACCCAGGCCACTAAAGGGCAAAGGAAGATTAGCTATGACAAATTTACTCTCAGCTCTCAGCTTTCCACAGCTTTCCAGCTTTCCAAGGGCGCTATTTATCAGTCTTTCCTAACAAATCTATTTGCTGATGTGGAGAAAATAGACTTTGGTGCCACACAGACCTGGAATTCAAATCTGATATCACCATTCTCTAGCTGTGTGGCCTAGGGTAAGTCAGTTAACCTCTCTAAGCCTGAATATATCTGCAAAATGGCAGTAACAGCACCCATCTTGAAGAGGTTGAAAACATTGGAAGAAAGAGCATCAAACCCACAGGAATCTGTGCTGTATTTACACAACCCTACCACAATCGCAATATCGCTAAGCCTCCCCCAGACTTGGGGTACTTTACCAAGGGACCCATAAGGAAACCACTACAAGTGTTTAAGCTGTCTGCTTAACAGGTTAGCCTCTTAAGACATAGAGTATGCAAAATGCTGAGAGCTCCAGGGCTGTGGCTGAGAAATATTTTAGGCTAAATTAAGATTATCCGCCAGAAAGGAAGTGAGAAATAAGAGGAGGACCGAGCAGAGGAACTGGATGCTCCCAGTGAGTTCTGTGTTCACGCAGGCAACGGGACCCAGCTGCGAAAGAGAGGCACGAAGGTCAGCTATTCAAGAAGAGAGAGGAGCAGCACGGTCCGTTAATCATCTTTTCTATTTTAGATTCAGATAAAGAAGGACCAAAGCAATAGATGAAAGTTTTAGCCTGGAGCTCGAAGCGAAGGCACCCATTTTGTGCCCTTTTGTCACATTTCTTTACATCATGCTCCAAGTGCCAACATTTCTAAATCTGAAATAAAAGGGGAAGTAATAAGTGCTTGGTTAATTGTTTATATTGTAGTAACAAAAAGAGGCTTTAAAGAAACTGAATACCCTAGTATAAAAATGGGAGTTTTATCAGGTGTCCACCGGAGCGTCTAGGAGGATCTGGCCTGCCTCCGAGAATGAATCCTCGCTCATTTAACTTCAATTCAGCAACGTCAGACATCACAGCGCACTTTATCCCCTATTCAGAAACACGCTCTTTGCTCCATTTTCCAATATCCTACACGTTATCCTAAAGTCTTGTCCAGTTGGAAAAAATCTATCCTTAACTCAGCACACAGAGCCACCTGCTTCTCTCACCAATAGAAGTGATTCACACAGCAGCCAACAAGCTGCAGCTTTGAACCGCATTGAGCACAGGTGACAGTTTGGACAGTGGCAGAGCCATGACAGCAATCACCCAGGATGCGGTTGCAGTGATGGTCTGAAAAGCTTGGGCCTGTGCAAGTGAATTTTTGTCGCCCATCTCATGGTGTAGTAGAGTGCCTCGGTTGCCTATACGTATGTGGAATCAGCCCTGTTGCGTGTATCTCTTCTACCAGCTCTCAAACCTCATTGTATATAATAATATGCTACAGAATTTATTTAAAATACAGATTTCTGAACCACACTCCAACAAGTTCTGATTTGATAATGAAGATTGGGCTCAGGAATCTGTTGGTTTTTTTTTTTCTTGTAATAAATTTATTTATTTTTGGCTGCATTGCGTCTTTGTTGCTGTGCACAGGCTTTCTCTAGTTGCATCGAGCAGGGGCTACTCTTCATTGCCATGGTTTCTCTTGTTGTGGAGCATGGGCTCTAGGCGCACGGGTTTCAGTAGTTGTGGCACGTGGGCTCAGTAGTTGTGGCACACGGGCTTAGTTGCTCCTTGGCATGTGGGATCTTCCTGGACCAGGGCTCGAACCCGTGTCCCCTGCATTGGCAGGTGGATTCTTGACCACTGTGCCACCAGGGAAGTCCAGGAATCTGCTTTTTTAACAAGCACGCCAAAGGGTTCTGATGCAGGCGATCCCCTAGACTACATTTTTTAAATGGCATTATCTCTCTCTCTTTCCACCTGTAACATCTTGATAAACAATTTTTAGTTCTACTATGAGAAATTCATGAGTTATAGTCCTGATGGAAGAAATGAAATAAGCAAAAGCCCTTAATACTGTAATGTTTGTAAGGAGTTTCTCTCTTCTTGACTTCTCAGATATTGTTGGGGGCTGAATGGGGGTTTCTCATGTAGGCCATGGCCAGACAATGAACTCTACAAGGAAAACTGTTAGACAATGAACTCTACAAGGAAAACTGTTCACAGGAATAAACGTTGGATGTATTCAAAAGTATTCTGGAAGAGTTGAGATGTATACTGTTATGTTGAAGGTGATCAGATGTATCTTGTTACAATGATAAGTTTCATCTGTGCCTCTCACGCTTGGAGGGACAGAAAGGACAACAAGTCCCTGCTGTCTTCATTCTGTGCTAGACATCTGTACCTATATGCTTAATGCTTAATAAACATGTACTTGCATGTGTAAGCATGATCATTTGGGTGAAATCCAATGAACCTGAACAGGCATCGGTCGCTATTCCATCTTTAACTGGTTAGCTTCCTTCATTTGCTGCAACTTCATCTTCAGGTGTTCCATGATAATTTTTCACTGATGGAGATATAAGAGTTATAGGTATTCACTTCTTTTCTGATACTGTATGCATACTAGTTGTCATGCACTATGCTAGGTACTGTATATTTAAAACAATGAGTAAGACATAACCCTTGTCCTTGAGAAGCTCACAGTCTTTTGAGCAAGACAGAAACAGTACAATTATTGACATGTTTTAATAATATAATGCTACAATGGAAACACAACGAAAGGAAGATTGAATGGGTTGGGAGGGGACAGCTTTGGAACACAGGGAGGCTTTAGAGGGGAGGTAACATTTAAGCAGGCTCTTGAAGCAGGATTTGGGAGCAGAGAGTGAAGGAGACAGCAATACAGGCATAGCAAACAGCATGTGCAGAGACTCAGCACTGTAAACAACTATTATGCCTAGAGCAGAAGGAGGGTGGGGCGGTGAGGATGGCGACCAGAAAGTAGAACATGGTCAGACTGCGAAAGGCCGTGCTAAGGGGTTTGAATAACCTCCTGTTGGAAGTAAGGAGGGGAAAATTTAATCCAGAAATACAACCTGTCAACAACATGTAGGAGGGACTGGAGAAAATAAAAACTGAAAGATTAATTTAGGAAATTTGCAAATCTCTAGGCCAGAGAGGATGAGACCCTGACATGAAGCTTAGGCAACAGAGATGAAGACAATTGCACGGTTTGGAGAATAGAGTACATACTAATCAATTGAATGTAAGTAAGGAGAGAGAACATGACCTTGGATAAGAGTGGATGAGAATGTCACATGTTGCAATATGGAATATAGATCAGGAAGTAGGTTTGGTGGAAAACATAACAATTTGCCATTTTGGGGGTAGGCAGGTTATTGACCTAGTGGATTTAGAGATGAACTGTTAGAATAATGCTCAACTCAGATAGGGTTGCCAGATTTAGAGGGGAAAAAAAAGTAAAAATAATAAACAGGATCAGCAGTAAAATTTTATTTTCAGATGAACTTTTACTTAGTACAAGTATGTCCCATGCAATATTTGGAACATACTCATACTAAAATTTATTAGCAAAATAATTCTTGTCTGTAGACACGCAAATTCTGTCCTTTTCAGAAAATATTCCTTTACCATCATCACCTCCCCATGAAAAACTCAGTTTTGCCTCCATATTCTCACTCAATTCGATGTTGGTCATCTGCAATGTGTCTTTCTTTGGATTTTCTTTTAAATTAGTAATAACATCTGTCTGTGTTCGCTCATCAATTAATAAATTAAGGAAAAATTTTAACATATATTCATTTGATTTCTGTGTGGGAGTCATAATTTTACCTTTTTTGAGAATAGTATTTTATGCTGGTCATTAAAATTTTCTGATTAATAGGCACCTCTATTAAAATAATATATATCATTAATTCACCCACCAGATTTGCAATAATGTAATGATACACTTTAACACGTTTTCTAATGGTAATAACCTAACAAAGATAAAGAAACAATTATTTAATAAATGTATATAATATAAATGTAAAAAAAAAGAAAACAGTATTTTGAACAGGGCCAAGAAATGAGTCCTCTGCCATTTAAGGACTGTACATCTTGTTCACATGGTAGTCTCAGTTACCAACCGCAAAGCTCTTCCTGGAGTTTCCATTCTGCAATATATTTTCTCAATTGCTTTTACCTGACATTGGTTAAACTGAGGTTTTTGTACATACGCAGAAAGTCAATAAAGAGTAGTTATTAACTGTCCTGGTAAGTTAATAACTTTGACATTGGAGGGACATTATATGATAATCTGAACAAATTAGTCATTTAAAAAGCAGCAACACCTTAGTCCATTTACAATTTGCAAAAGCCTGAGACATGAAAACACTGCACTTGAATAACCCAAGCAGGCACCTAGAACTCAAACAGTGACACAGCGCCTGTCTGGCTTCCTGAGCTTTTCCTGAGAAACCAGTTTGCCTCTTTCTCTTCCAGTGTGGTCATGCAGCCACTGTTCATTCAGCTGCTCCATCAATGTTTACCAAGTACCCATTCCGTGGCCCTGGGGTGGATGCTGAGGATGCAAAGATGGGTAGACGCAGCCCCACAGACAGACAGACTATTCCAACAGGGTAACGGTACTGCGACGTGGGACAGACAGCCCAGAGAGAACAGATCTCTCACCTTCACTTGCAGGTCAGAGAAGGCACTTAAACGGAGGCCCAAAGGGTGCAAAGCAGCTACTCAGGTGAAGAAGGGGGAACCTGAGGTTCTAAGATTGGGGACTTTATACACACAGGCATAGGGTGACAGTGATAGCGTGTGGTTTCCTCAGAGATTACGAGCCATCTGGAACATAGACTGCAATAAATAATAGTGTGGAGGAAGGCAAGGGCCAGACTGCTGTATGCTGCAGCAGTCCAGGAAAAAAAAAAAAAATCAAGTAATAATATCCAGCATTTCTCAGATGCTTACTAGAGACCAGGGATCATAAAAAGCATTTTATAAATATTGTGTCATTAAATCCTCACCATATCCTAAATGGTTAAGTACATTTCCTTCTCTGTATTGTAATTACACAACTAATACATGTTTGTTGTAACATTAAACAATCCCTCAGAGAAAAGTGACAATTTGGCTTATAATATTCTTCCACATACTTCTCAATACTCACCTAGCAAATATAAATGTACAAACACATATATGTTTGTATAAAGAGAGGTTTACTTATCCTCTGTGCATTTTTTTGGCAATGGATTTTAAAATATAACAATATATAGGGGCAGCCTTCCAGGTCAATACATACAAAATCATTCTTTTAAACATACACATAATAGTTCACAGTAAGAATGTAACCGAATTTATTCAACTATTCCTCTACTAATGGACATTCAGGGTTGCTTTTTCTCCCACTCCAAACAATACTGAAGTAAACACATCTTTGTAAATATATCCTTAAATACTGATGCTTTCATTGTTGTAGGGTAGATTCCCCTAAAGTGAGTATGTACATTGAAAATTTTAGAGATACTGAATACTAACTTGTTAATGTTCTTTACAACCTATTCATTTTTATATGTCTGCAAAGTTACAGAAAATAAATTGTTTCTCCAGGCAACTCCTTGAGCTTTGTGCAGAATGATGAGGTCCTCAGGTCTTTTTTATGGTCAACCTGAAGGTTTTAGGTTGAATTTTACATACTTGGACAGTGAGACCAAAAAAATACTGAATGATAAAACATCTCTTTGTACCCACATCCCTTCGTTTACAGCTGAGGGATTCCTTGCTCACTGCTGGGGTAGAGCAGGTGCTGGGCTGTCAGACTGCCAGATTCTAGATGGAGAAGTCATCAAATTATGAATGAATGCCTGTCATCATGGTCACATGACATGCCCCTCTGACTGAGTCACTCTGCATTCCAGTCAAAATTTATTGCTATAACTGGGCTTCATTTTTATACATATAAGAGGACACTTTCTTAGAACTCTTTGCTACATAATACATTTTTTAAAGACTTACTTGGGTTATTTTTAACCAGGTTTGGAGAATATGGCAGAAACAGCACTTTAAAAAAGACAAAGACAGAGGGGGGAGTTTTCTTAAGTCCAACGTTAAAGTATAAACCTTATTTTAAAACTGAGCAATTTTTTTTCTTATTTTGACATAAACGTACTGGCTTTTGGCTAGTGGATGAGGAAGAACTAGAAGGCTCTACTTTTCAAATATTTAGTAGCATCACTATTAGCAGGGCTTAAAGTTCCCTTTGTCCTGTGTGACTCTTAGGCAGCATCAGAAACATGTACAAAAGCTACTCTTTGTGGTGGGTCCTTGTCATCCTGTTTGTCCTCCACGCTCCCTGGCCCTCGGATCTGGGGACACCCCCCCCCCCATGTGTCTTGGTTGAAGACAGTCAACCTATCACCAAAAGCACAAGATACTCACCTTTCTAGCCCCCCAACACTGGCAGCAGGCATGCAACCAAGGTTCATCCATAGAACACACCTACTCAACTTTACCATGGAATCTCATTAGCCAAAAAGGAGGTGTTTCCGAGAATCACTTTCTGGTGAAAGTGGACACAGGTTCCAGAGGCAATTTAGTAGTTCTGGTGGAATCATTCAACACCAACATCAGTGATGTTGGCATTGCCTGGTGTAGCATCTGTGCCCAATGTGAAAGCAGAAGGGTCTCCACTGGACCAGTTCTGCTGCATGATTTTGGTCACCATTCCTAGCTATAGACAGAGACTCCACGCCCGTTCCCAAGCCTTCCTACAGACTCTATGTGCTACTGAATATCCTTTAACAAACTCCTTTTCTGCTTGAATTAGCCAGGACTGAATTCTGTTGTCTGCAACTAAGAAGTGCTTTGATACCCGTTCAAAATTGTTTAGATAAATCTTTGTGGTTTTAAAGTACTTAATGAGCTAATGATTTACATCATTTGAAAACAATTCACAACTCCGCATCATTTCCTATTTGACCCTGATATTACATTACCTCCCAGTGTAACCGAGTTTTGAGTCCACTTTGGATTACCACTATATATACTCCATGTGTTCAAACTCGCAGCTGTACTCCCCTACATTCTCCTTTCCCACTTCTCCCCATATTTCACCACACCCTTCACTCAGGAAAGCTGCTCGTGTATGCTAGCGTGGCTATATTTAAGTGACTTATGAGAATATCTTACAAGTGATAGGAGATGTCATTTAAGCAAAGGAGTAAGTCTCTAACTATGGGATCCCAAACGTTAGCAAACAGGTAGGAGAGGTGTTTGCCTCTCCTACCAAGACTGTCACTTCTTCCACATTAGCATAAGGCCATTCCTAGAATCATAAATACTCTTTCATGAGTCAACCACATTCCAGTTGGACAAATCCATCCTTAATTTGCTAAAAAAGCACATATGTCCTTGTGGATGGCACTACTTTCCTTACGAACCTCGACTGACTGTGCATCCCCCCCAAGATAAAGTTCATGCCCCAACCCTTGGGGCTCATCACCCGTCATGGCCCCCACTAACACCCCCAGTGAGGAGCACTTCATGCCCTTCCCCTCTATACAATGACACACCCCCTCCCCACCTTACTCAGTGGTAAAGTACTGTCGTTCCTTTATAGTTAGCTTATTCTCTCCTCTGCAAATCCTTCCCCGGTGTCCTCACCCAGCTCCTGACTCTGACCTCTACTCTCAGCGCTGTCAGACTGTGTTGTCATTATGTCTTGGAGTCTGGGCTCTCCCAGACTCTGCTGTGTTCCTGGAGAGCAGGGGCTGTCTCAGTCAAGACTGTAGCTCTCAGGGGCCCTCCACATAGCCCTCAGTAGGCACCTGTTGGGCGCACACAGGCATACACGCACAAGAGTTTCTCCAAAAGGACAGAGGGAAGGAACAAGGATCCCAGACTCACACTTCGTTTACAAACTACAGACTCACACTTTATTTACCAACTCCCCAAAATAACACTTTGAGATGAATACCAGTTTTATGAAGCCCTATCTTGGGAGAGAAGCCTCCATTCAGCTCTGTACCACCTGCCCTGGCAAGGCAAAACCATTTTCCTGCCTCAGTGTGCTTAACGGCTATGGCCATGTAGCCCAGGGTGTGGGAGGGTAGGCTCTGGAGTCAGCCTGTCTGCGCTCACAGCCCAGCTTCGTATAAGCCAGCTGTGCCATCCTGAACAAGTTACTGAAGTTTTCTGTGCCTCGATTTTCTCATCTATAAAATGGGTGTGATAATAGGACCTATTTCGTAGACCTGTTGTGAGGATTAATTATCATACAAAATGTTTAGAGCAGTGTCTGGCATGTAATACTGCAATAAATGTTAGCTATGATTATCACTATTAAATCTGAAATCACTTAATGTCCTTGAACATTATTCAAATTTTATATATGCAAATTCCACTAATGTATGCTCAATGATGCCAACATTAATCATATCAGAATTTGCCCCATAAGCATATTTTGAGCATAGGCTAACGTGCCTGTATGCATAGGACTTCAACAGCCACCATTTCACAGACTAGCAGTAAGAATGTTTTTCAGTGAACTTTGCCCTGGCAGTTAACAAATGATAAGAAAGTTCATTCTGTGGGATTTTAAAGGCAGCTAAATTGCCCCAAGTTTAGACTACCTGAAGCTGTTATGGCAAAGCTCACCTTGGCAGCAGGGGCACCAAATCTGTGACCCCTGCTAGTTAATATGAAGGCGAGGGAGCAAAGGCAAGGGGAGACCCACATGAATAGAATGAAAGATAAAGCAATCCTTTGACATGCTGAAGATTTCTCTTGGGAACAACAATACAAGCTTGTGAAACATGAGTTTTAAGAAGAGTTGCCCATCTATTTTTTCTCCCATTCTATTTTTCTGCCGCATTACTCAGTCATTATTTAAGATTAATACCAGAGCTTACTAACACACCAAATTGACTCAAAAGCATCTCAGAGGAACTCATTTTTCTATCCTAACAAAGGATCTTCTTGCTTATTTCCAAAGAACAAAATTTCAAGGAAAGTATTTTCCCATTTGCCACGGCACTAACCGGTCATCGACTCAGGGCAAAATGCAGGTTTCCACCAGATTATAAAGTTGTTTTACAGTCCCTATTTGCCAAACACTCTTACATTCATTCACAAATTAACCTCCAGCTGCCCGAGAGGTCCAGGAAACTCTATTTAAAACAGGGCCCATTTACTTTTGCATTACTTTTATCGAGATCTAGTTTCCATCAGCCAACTTATTGCCAAAAATATTAATTCAGTTCTAACTTCACTGCTAGAATAAAGTAGAGCAAGCTTTTTACTCCAAAGAAGACGTTAAATATAGCACGTAATTATCTTTGGCTCCAGGATTATTCAAGGAAGTTCTCAGAGGGACAGGAAAATAAAAAAGTAGTAATATTCCAGATTCCACAGCTGTTATGGACTGAACTGTGTCTCTCCCAAAATTCCTATGTTGAAGCTCTAACCCCCAGACCCTTAAAATGTGACTGTATTTGGAGATTGTGCTTTTAAAGAGGTGACTAAGTTAAAATGAGGCCATTGGGGTAGGGCCCTTATCTAATCTGAAGACATCAGGACATATAAAGAGACAACAGGGTGTGTGCACACAGTGGGACAGCCCTGTGAAGAGGCAGCACGAGGGTAGCCATCTTTAAACTAAGGAGACAGTCCTCAGCGGTCTGCACCAGAGCAGTTGCTGTGAACCCCACTCTGTTCTGCTCTCCCCAGATATAAGCTCCAGGTCTCCAGCAGTCCTCCTCCCTCAACTTATATCTCAAATATTTGCCTGGTGCATCAGAACCACTGCAGGGCCTGTGAAAACAGATGGCTGAGCCCCACTCCCAAAGTTTCTGATCCAGCAGATCTGAGATAGCACCCAAAAATTTGCATTTCTAGTAAGTTACCAGTGATACTGATGCTTTGAGAACCACTGTACCAGCCATCTCCCCACCTCAGCTGCACATGCCATCAGAAACAGTGCTGGGCTTCCCTGGTGGCGCAATGGTTGGGAGTCCGCCTGCCAATGCAGGGGACATCAGTTCGAGCCCTGGTCCAGGAGGGTTCCACAGGCTGCGGAGCAACTGGGCCCGTGCGCCACAACTGCTGAGCCTGTTCTCTGGAGCCCGTGAGCCACAAGTGCTGAGCCCGTGCACCACAACTACTGCGGCCTGCGCGCCTGGAGCCCGTGCTCTGCAGCGAGAGAGGCGCACTGCAGCGAAGAGTGGCCCCTGCTTACCACAACTAGAGAGGGCCCGTGCACAGCAAAGAAGATCCAATGAAGCCAAAATAAATAAATAAAATAAAATTTTTTTAAAAATCTTAAAAAAAAAAAGAAAAAGTGCCACATATCTAGAGGGCCCTGCTTGAACCTGGCAGGCTAAGCTTATAAATAATTTATGCTAATGTAAGGAAATACATTACCCCTCCCAGGGCATTTGATTTTATAGGGTCATTTAGAGAGAGTATTAATGATGGCTGGAAATACCTTGCTATAAGTCATAAGCAGGCTGTATTACTAAGGGCAGGCTAATAGGTATTACAAGTAAGCCCCAAGAGATTTCTGTGCATTAATTTTCTATCCTGCTACTTTACCAAATTAATTGATTAGCTCTAGTAGTTTTCTGGTAGCATCTTTAGGATTCTCTAAGTATAGTATCATGTCATCTGCAAACAGTGACAGCTTTACTTCTTCTTTTCCGATTTGGATTCCTTTTATTTCTTTTTCTTCTCTGATTGCTGGGGCTAGGACTTCCAAAACTATGTTGAATTAGAGTGGTGAGAGTGGACAACCTTGTCTTGTTCCTGATCTTAGTGGAAATGGTTTCAGTTGTTCACCATTGAGGACGATGTTGGCTGTGAGTTTGTCATATATGGCCTTTCTTATGTTGAGGAAAGTTCCCTCTGTGCCTACTTTCTGCAGGGTTTTTATCCTAAATGGGTGTTGAATTTTGTCAAAAGCTTTCTCTGCATCTGGTGAGGTGATCATATGGTTTTTCTCCTTCAATTTGTTAATATGGTGTATCACGTTGATTGATTTGCATATATTGAAGAATCCTTGCATTCCTGGAATAAACCCCACTCGATCATGGTGTATGATCCTTTTAATGTGCTGTTGGATTCCGTTTGCTAGTATTTTGTTGAGGATTTTTGCATCTATGTTCATCAGTGATACTGGCCTGTAGTCTTCTTTCTTTGTGACATCTTTGTCTGGTTTTGGTATCAGGGTGATGGTGGCCTCATAGAATGAGTTTGGGAGTGTTCCTCCCTCTGCTATATTTTGGAAGAGTTTGGGAAGGATAGGTGTTAGCTCTTCTCTAAATGTTTGATAGAATTCTCCTGTGAAGCCATCTGGTCCTGGGCTTTTGTTTGTTGGAAGATTTTAAATCACAGTTTCAATTTCAGTGCTTGTGATTGGTCTGTTCATATTTTCTATTTCTTCCTGGTTCAATCTCGGAAGGTTGTGCATTTCTAAGAATTTGTCCATTTCTTCCAGGTTGTCCATTTTATTGGCATAGAGTTGCTTGTAGTAATCTCTCATGATCCTTTGAATTTCTGCAGTGTCAGTTGTTACTTCTGCTTTTTAATTTCTAATTCTATTGATTTGAGTTTTCTCCCTTTTTTTCTTGATAAGTCTAGCTAATGGTTTATCAATTTTGCTTACCTTCTCAAAGAACCAGCTTTTAGTTTTACTGATCTTTGCTATCGTTTCCTTCATTTCTTTTTCATTTATTTCTGATATGATCTTTATGATTTCTTTCCTTCTGCTAACTTTGGGGTTCTTTTGTTCTTCTTTCTCTAATTGCTTTAGGTGTAACGTTAGGTTGTTTATTTGAGATGTTTCTTGTTTCTCGAGGTAGGACTGTATTGCTATAATCTTCCCTCTTAGAACTGCTTTTGCTGCATCCCATAGGTATTGGGTTGTCGTGTTTTCATTGTCATTTGTTTCTAGGTATTTTTTAATTTCCTTTTTGATTTCTTCAGTGATCTCTTGGTTATTGTGTGTTGTTTAGCCTCCATGTGTTTGTATTTCGTACAGATTTTTTCCTGTAATTGATATCTAATCTCATAGCATTGTGGTCGGAAAAGATACTTGATATGATTTCAATTTTCTTAAATTTACCAAGGCTTGATTTGTGACCCAAGATATGATTTATCCTGGAGAATGTTCCATGAGCGCTTGAGAAGAATGCGTATTCTGTTGTTTTTGGATGGAATGTCCTATAAATATCAATTAAGTCCATCTTGTTTAATGTATCAATAAAGCTTGTGTTTCCTTATTTATTTTCATTTTGGATGATCTGTCCATTGGTGAAAGTGGGGTGTTAAAGTCCCCTACTATACACTAATGTATCTGAAAGTGAAATTAAGAAAACACTCCCATTTACCACTGCAACAAAAAGAATAAAATATCTAGGAATAAACCTACCTAAGGAGACAAAAGATCTGTATGCAGAAAATTTATAAGACACTGATGAAAGAAATTAAAGATGATACAAATAGGTGGAGAGATATACCATGTTCTTGGCCTGGAAGAATCAACATTGTGAAAATGACTCTACTACCCAAAGCAATCTACAGATTCAATGCAATCCCTATCAAACTACCACTGGCATTTTTCACAGAACTGGAACAAAAAATTTCACAATTTGCATGGAAACACAAAAGACCCCGAATACCCAAAGCAATCTTGAGAAAGAAAAATGGAGCTGGAGGAATCAGGCTCCCTGACTTCAGACTATACTACAGATCTACAGTAATCAAGACAGTATGGTACTGGCACAAAAACAGAAATATAGATTAATGGAACAGGATAGAAAACCGAGAGATAAACCCACACACATATGGTCACCTTATCTTTGATAAAGGAGGCAAGAACATACATGGAGAAAAGACAGCCTCTTCAATAAGTGGTGCTGGGAAAACTGGACAGCTACATGTAAAAGAGTGAAATTAGAACATTCCCTAACACCATACACAAACATAAATTCAAAATGGATTAAAGACCTATATGTAAGGCCAGACACCATCAAACTCTTAGAGGAAAACATAGGCAGAACACTCTATGACATAAATCACAGCAAGATCCTTTTTGACCCACCACCTAGAGAAACGGAAATAAAAACAAAAATAAACAAATGGGACCTAATGAAACTTAAAAGCTTTTGCACAGCAAAAGAAACCATAAACAAGACCAAAAGACAACCCTCAGAATGGGAGAAAATATTTGCAAATGAAGCAACAGACAAAGGATTAATCTCCAAAACATACAAGCAACTCATACAGCTCAATATCAAGAAAACAAACAACCCAATCCAAGAATGGGCAGAAGACCTAAACAGACATTTCTCCAAAGAAGATATACAGAATACCAACAAACAAATGAAAGAATGCTCAACATCATTAATCATTAGAAAAATGCAAATCAAAACTACAATGAGATATCATCTCACACCAGTCAGAATGTACATCATCAAAAAATCTACAAACAATAAATTCTGGAGAGGGTGTGGAGAAAAGGGAACCCTCTTTCACTGCTGCTGGGAATGTAAATTGATACAGCCACTATGGAGAACAGTATGGAGGTTCCTTAAAAAACTACAAATAGAACTACCATATGACTCAGCAATCCCACTACTGGGCATATACCCTGAGAAAACCATAATTCAAAAAGAGTCATGTACCAAAATGTTCATTGCAGCTCTATTTACAATAGCCAGGATATGAAAGCAACCTAAGTGTCCATCAGCAGATGAATGGATAAAGAAGACGTGGCACATATATACAATGGAATATTACTCAGCCATAAAAAGGAATGAAACTGAGTTATTTGTAGTGAGGTGGATGGACCTAGAGACTGTCATACAGAGTGAAGTAAGTCAGAAAGAGAAAAACAAATACCGTATGCTAACACATATATATGGAATCTAAAAAACAGAAAAAAAATGATCAGAAGAACCTAGGGGCAAGATGGGAATAAAGATGAGGACCTACTAGAGAATGGACTTGAGGATACGGGGAGGGGAAAGGGTAAGCTGCGACAAAGTGAGACAGTGGCATGGACACATATATACACTACCAAACGTAAAATAGATAGCTAGTGGGAAGCAGCTGCATAGCACAGGAAGATCAGCTCGGTGCTTTGTGACCACCTAGAGGAGTGGGATAGGAAGGGTGTGAGGGAGGGAGATGCAAGAGGGAAGAGATAAGGGGAAATATGTATATGTATAACTGATTCACTTTGTTACACAGCGGAAATTAACACACCATTGTAAAGCAATTATACTCCAATAAAGATGGTAAAAACAAAACAAAACAAAAAAAACACAAGTAAGCCCCAAATCTCAGTGGCTTAACCTAGTAAGATACTGTCTCATGGACCAATGCAGGTTGTGGAATGGGATGGTTACTCTGCTCCACACAGTCATTCAGGGACCCAGTTTCCTTCCATCTGGTGGTTCTCTATCCTCTACAGCTTTGGAGTCCTTTGCTTGATCCTCTATCTGGCAGCAGATGTGGGAAGAGAGGACGATTTGTGAGAAATTCTTAGAGGCCAGGCTTTTCACCCACGTTCCACATCCCCATCATCTCCACCCATGTTCCACTGGCCAGAACTCAGTCACATAGTTACCTAACTATAAGGGAAACTGGGAAATACTAGTCTAGCTGAGAGGAAAAGGGAAAAAGGTTGGTGAAGAACCAGCCACCTGCCACATTGAACTTCCACGGGCTCTGAAATCATGAAACCCAGGCAATTTCAAAGGCCAACCACGCAGACCTAGGACATTCTTGGAGGAGAACCATGCCATCCGTGCTAATTATACTGGCTTCCTTGTGCTTGGCCAAGAAACAAGGTATTTGGATAGCCATGCAATCACTAGTAAATAACATAATACTCGGGATAAGCAGATCAAGTGGTCAATATTCATGTGTCCAAACCAGTTAATCTGGAAGCAAGCATTTCCTGGAGAAGAAGACAGGGCAGAGGAGGCAGCATCATTTGCCGAGAACAGAGCTACCTACTATACATAAACTGTATTACTTCACCTTGATGACCCTATAGAGTATGTACTATTATACTGATTTTATAAATGAAAAAAGAAAGGCTCAGAGGAGGTAGGTGAATTGACCCAGAAAAGCTAAGTGGGGTCAGGATTTGAACCCAGGACTCTCTGCCTGCAATGTCCAATCTGATTTGCCGCTTTACTATACTGTCTCAACTAAGGCAATACAAGTTAACTTTAATTGATTAACCTAAATCAACTAAATTTATCATAGATTATTTGTCCCCAAAAACCTGTCAACTACCCCCTTAGCTCGTAAGGCACCACCTTCGGAGAAAGAGTGCTCCAATTCTACCAGCTTGACCTCTCTGAGCCTCAGTGACCACATCCATAAAATGGGACTCATCTTACCACCTTATGAGGGCACATAATGCACCTGGAACCTTCTTCCTTCTCTGCACGCGCCAGTTCCTTCCTGACGTTCTCATGTGATGTCGGCAGGAAGGGGTTGCTATGAACTGGCGCGGACCAGCGAGAGGGGCTGGGCGAGGAGAAGTATGAGTATTCGCCGACCCATTCTGAGCCTAAGGCCAAGCACTTTATGCACACGTGGCACTTAGTAAATGTGAGTGGGTAAGGAGATAATGGTGATAAAAATGAAACCAAGTATAACACATTGACAAGCTTTTATTACACCTTTATCTGGGAGTGCAAGGCCTATTCCAAGTTTTGTCCTGACTTATTCCGTCTTGCTTGATAGCTGGTACTGGCCAGGATCACACTGAGGGCGAGGCCTGACCCGAGATGATGGCTGCTCGGTTCTTCAGCCTCCACACAGCAGACTCCTGCAGCCCACGTTCAGGCAAACAGAGCCACTCAGGGCCTGTCCTATCCCACCCCCTTGCCCAGCCTTCCCTACAGCGTTGTTCAGGACCTTTTCTCCACTGGCTTCCCCAGGCCCATGCCCTCCCTTAGACTATGCTTCCAGGCCCACATGGCAGTCAGGAGGAATGCCTCTCCCTCTGAGCTACACTTTGCACCTTCTCATCGTACTTAACATTCCTGTTTATTGCTCTAGACATGGACGCACATGCTCCCGCTAAGGCAGCGTGGAAGAGTAAAGAAAGGAAGGGTTTTTGTGTCACTGAGCCCTGCCACTCTCCAAATGGGTGACTCCAAGTCATTCACCTCATCTGCCTCAGCCTCAAGGTCCTCATCTGTAGAATGGGAATAAGAATACAGACCTCAGGGGGTTCTTGTGAGGATTAAGCACTTAGCCCAGGGCCGGGCTCACAGCTAAAGCTCACCCAATGGAAGTCCCTTTGCCCTGTCCTCCTCCCCATCAGCTCGCGGAATTCTTGAGGGCAGAAATATTCCTAATTCACCCTGCTGTCCCCAGCACTCCATGCAGAGTGGGTTCCCAATAAATGTCTGTAGAATAAAGAATGTCCTCAGAGCACAGAGTCATTTACTGAACGTGAATGAACAGATTAATTGCTCCGTGTTTCCTTAAACGTCTCTTCTCTCTTGTCTTTCTTCTCCGAAGATGATTAAGAGGACATGGTCTCTCAAGATCGTAGGAGAGAAAAATTAAACCAGTCAGAATTGCTCACTAATTTTCCAAGGCTCATCCAAGGAAAATCGGGCTGGCCCCCCGGGAGACATTACAGTGGCCCCAAGGGAGGCAGCTGCTGCTCCAGGCTGCCACTCCTGCGTCTGTGTTCTGTGTGACAGGCGGTTTGGGAGAGCGGCCGGCCTCTTGCTCCCAAAGTGACCGTGTGGATGCTGGTGGCAGTAGCCACGAGGAAGGGCCAGGGCAAGACCGACTGACAAGCAGGGCCCGGCACTCTGGATTTCCGAGGGCAGCTCTGATGCTGAGATGTGGGCCTCCCTCTCTGCCTAAGAAGACTCATCCTTGGGGTGAACAGGTCTTGACTTCTGGCTTGGAATGTGAGGTTCCCACAACCTGCTTCCCATACCGTGAAGAAGGACAGAATGTGGTCGAATTCTGTCTTGATTTTGTGGTGAAACTCAGGAACGAGCGAGGGGCTAGCGATGCACTCCCCAAGGTGCTCAGGAGGCCCCACCCAGTCCCACGGCGCTCACCCCAAAGCAGTGCAAGGTTTGCACGGCGCTGTGGAAGCTCTGCGAGAGAGAGGGCACGAGGAAGGGTCTAGAGCTCACGCAATGGGATGCCAGGGCTAGAGCCATCTGGGGTTACAATAATCATAGAACTAGTAAGTAACATGTACTGAGTGTCCACTAAAAATGTAGCAAGGTGCTACATACTGGCTTTTTCTGCATTACCTCACTGGAGCTCCCCAACTACCTCATGAGGCTACCATTTCAGAATCAAGGAAACTGAGGCCTAGTTACTTGTCCAAGGTCTCCAAGCTAGTAATTGTCAGTTCGAACCATTACTTTGTACTGGCTTCTGTATTTTTTTACTTGAACTGCCATTTAATTCTGGTCAGGGCTTATCAAATTTTAGTGTGTGATAGAATCACCTAGAGGCCTTGTTAAGACACAGATTCCTGGGCCCATCCGCAGAAATTCTGATTCCACAGGCCCAGAGTGGGGCCCATGGATTTGTCATTCTTACAGGTTCCCAGGTGAGGCTGATTCAGCTGGTCTGGGGACCACACTCTGAGAAGCAAGGTCTAGGGCAAACTTATACCACCCAGGTCTTAGCCGTAACAGCCCAGGAGATAGAAAAATCAAAAAGGTTAAGAATTCCCAGGAAAACCAAGAGTTTGTATTAATGCCAACCTTCCGCTCTATGGAACAGGAATTATCTACAGCCTTCTCTTTACCGGAGCGATCACCACCTGTTTTTTTCTCAAGAATTTTGCCAGCATCATCTATAATTCTTACCTGACCAAGTTAAAACATAGGAAAACAGCTTAATACGGAGCTCAAATACCTCTGGAATCCCATTTCATTTTCATGGATGGTTGCTTGGGGCGATTTCAGTGTCCCTTTCAACCCAAGGTCAGAATGGACCTGGATGTCACACGTGAGGTGGAGGTTTTAAGAGAAAAGGCGTTCCCTGGAGTTCAGAGGACTGGATCTCGCCCTGGCTCGGCCACCTCCAGCTGTGTGGTCCTGGTCCTGCTGTCACCTTTCTGAGTTACTCCATACGGGCTCTACGCTTCGCGCTTGCTCTAGCTTCCAGCTTTCAGTCTAAAGCTCCTGGTGGCCATTGGCTCAGCTCGGTGGCTGGGACATGGATGAAGTCTTCTGACAATGCACACTGAGCTGACTCCAGTCTCCCATCCAGCTCCGGGACCCCACGTCAGCTCCCCCAGCCCCGGGATTTGAACCCCTGCTTTTTCCTCTGAATACCGACGTGGCTTCCTCTCCAGGTCTCAGCACTCCAGGCAGCCCGGTTCCTCAGAGGATCCAGCTCCTGTTCCCAGCTCCGTGGGAGCCAAAAGCTTCCCTGGGATGTCCCCAGATTCCCGGGAAAAAGGCAGAAGGAGTCTTGGCAATAGTGAAACCCAAGGTAGAATCCAGGGCTCTGCTGCCTCTCCTGCTCTCCTTCCACTATTTGCCATGGTCCCTAAGAAGGGTTGCTGGGCCCTGGCATGCTCTAGTAGAACATGCAATGCTGCAACTGTGAGTCTGTGGCTGCCACCACTTACCTGTTTTTCTTCCCCAGGAAGGACATCATAGTAACACTGACATTTTAGCTAATCATCCTGTAATTATGACCCCTGTTTTAATTAACTAACCAATAGCCAAACTGGCTTTATAAATGAACTAGAGCCATTCCCTCACATTTCAGCATGATCCCACCCTCACAAGCCACACCTCTAGGGCAATTCGGTGGGTAAGCTACCCAGTTGCAAGGTTCCTTCAGCACTTAGAGTGAGGTATCTTTAGGCAACTACACTCACCTGATCCTCAATAATTCTCTACACAGAGGCCAGTAAGGGTCCCTCTACTTTGACCAGGAAAGCTGCACGAACGATGACTTAAAGGGAACCCTTTCCCATTTTGATTTGAGGGAGATGAGCCAGAAGAGATTATATGTGAAGTCTAAGAACAAAACTGAGAGAGGGAGGGGAGTCACAGCAGCGTGCGGACGGGGGGAAGGGGACTTGAGTCCCAGGAACAAGCCTGGAGGGTGGCACCCACTGTCCCTGCCGTAGCCAGGAGCTCCTAGCACCTGCGGGGTCCACCTGGCTCTGGTTTACAGCCAGGTACACACCTGCCCACACCCAGCGGAGTTCATAAAGCCAAGGCAGAGGGCGAGCTCTGTGTCTGGGATTAGTGTGTACAAGCCTCCCCTTGGGCCATGTGTAGTGACTCATATGGACAGCCCTCGGGTCCCCTGAATCTGGCATGCCTGTTTGGAAGATTACTATTTCCTGTGCCCTTGCTGAGTTTCTTTCATTTCAACCTGGCTTTTCTACTTATAACCCTGCTGGCCATTTGTTGTTTTGCGTCCATATTGGGTTCTTAAAATCTGGACGCTCAGCCTTCCTGGAGTTAGATTACTTATTATGGGGACCCTTGAGAAACAAGACCCGAAAATCGGGCAGTTACCACGCCATCCCATCCACACCCACATCTCTGCCTGGCCAGTCTTGTTGCTGACCTCTCACACTGCACTGCCACTCCAGTCGCTGAGAGAGACAGAGAGAGAGAGAGAGATTAGTCAGAGAGAAAGCCACCTATGCAAGAAACATTCAGTATCCTGCCCTCCTAGCCCCCAGCCCAGTCTCCCCCTACCTCCCCATGACGGCTTTATCTAAAAAGAATTTAAATTTCAAATGATAAACTCTGCATTCAGAATTCCCCAGCCTTCTGCCAGTCCACCTCTGACCCTACCTTCTGCTGCAACTTGACTAAATTTGAACAAGTAAATAGGAGTGATATTATTCTTTTTTAAATTAATTAATTAATTATTGGCTGCGTTGGGTCTTCGTTGCTACGCACGGGCTTCTCTCTAGTTGCGGTGAGCCACTGCTACTCTTTGTGGCAGTACGCGGGCTTCTCGTTGCGGTGGCTTCTCTTGTTGCGCAGCACAGGCTCTAGGCGTGTGGGCTTCAGTAGTTGTGGTACACAGGCTCAGTATTTATGGCTCGCGGGCTTTAGAGTGCAGGCTCAATAGTTGTGGCACATGGGCCGAGTTGCTCCTTGGCATGTGGGATCTTCCCAGACCAGGGCTCGAACCCGTGTCCCCTGAATTGGCAGGCAGATTCTCAACCACTATGCCACCAGGGAAGTCCCAGGAGTGATATTATTCTTTAACATTTCATTTATGAGAAAAAGAAATACATATTAATGGGAAGTTAAAAGAAAAAAAGAAAAAAAAGCCCACCGGTAGGAGCTCCCTTATTCACTTAGCACAAATAACAGTGAAGACACAATTATAACTCGGCATTTTAGCAACAGCATAAACCAAGCCAGGCAGTAAGTGGACGATTCCCCTTCTGTTCCAACATGCCCCAATTAACAAAAACTGAGGAAGGAATAAATTTAAGCAGGAACAGCTTATCAACATACAATTAGCACTCAATAACTTATCCCTGTGATGCCAGATCAAATAAAAACATTGTGTCATAAATCACAAGTAAGCCACCAACCCCTGTGCTGAAATAATCTTTTGGTTGATTTGCTTTCTATCCACCACCCTTCTGCCACAACAGGTTTCTTTTCCTCTCTCAGATCTAAGACAGCGAGGCAGCTGCCGTGGCATTTGCTACTCTCCAGAGTTCAAGGTGATATTAACCATAAGCAGAATTAGAGCGAAGGCCAGCCCAGACCCCACAGAGTATGCACCTCCAGATGGGCCAGCCACCAACAACTGCAAGTAAGTAGCTGCCTGGTCCTTTAACATGTCTAAGGAAGGAAAGTCCTCATTCATCCTTTCTAAAGGAGTTTTAGATCTCAGTCCTCACAGGTAGAAGAGTTTTCATAAATCTTCCATGCTTCTATTTCAATTTAAAGCAGTTGATACTGGTTTCATGGAAATTAAAATAGCCTGTCATCATCACCTCTATAATAAGATCTGTAGATCTAAAGGCAATCATTAAGTGCCTTGAATGCTTCTCATTAGTTCTTTCACCACCAAATCTTAGTTCTTTAAACCTTGTGTGCTTTGCACCACCTCTTTGTAACCAGATGTGTTCTCCAACTCTGCTTCTCAGACTCCCTTGCAACTTATTTAGCCGAAGAGAACCGTGGCAGAAGACGAGAAGGTGGGAGGTGGAGAGAATCCAGGCTATTATTCCATCGTTGTCCTGGGAAGTACACTTCAGCCTCATCATTCATGGATTCAATGTTTATAAATGTTCCTACTTACTAAAATTTGTTTGTTACTCCAAAATCAATACTTGTGGTGCCTTCATGGTCATTCATGGATATGCCCAGAGCAGGAAAAATGTGAGTCCTCTGACGTACATGTTCCCATGCAGAGGTCAAACAAGGTAATGCTCTACCTTCTTGTCACAGCTCTCATACTGTGAATAAGTGTCATTTTCACGTATTTATACCATGTTTTTCTCATTTTTGCTTCTTTGGTGATTTCACTGTTTAAAATGGCCCCCAAGCACAAGGCCAAAGTGCTGTCTTGTGCTCCCAAGCACAAGCAGGCAGTGATGTATCTTATGGAGAAAATGCCTGTGTTAGATAAGCTTCATTCAGGCATGAGTTATAGTGCTGTTGGCCGTGAGTTAAATATTAATGAAGCAATTTTATATATGTATTAAGTAAGACGACTTCAAACATAAACACACATGAAACACAGTTATATATTGATCAGCTGAAGAAAATGTTGTGACCAGAGGCTCCCAGGAACCTAACCCTGTATTTCCCCTAGGAGCAATGGTTTGGTATTTTCTAATTCACTATAGAACACAGCTACCACAGATAACAAGAAGCTACTGTATTTCCCAGTGATGCCCATGTCTCCTCTGGGATTCCAGCTCCCCACCAGACACTCCAGCCCTCCTTGCTCCCAAATTCCACTGGGAAGCCTTTCCATGATTCTCACAGAATGTCTCAGCACCTAGATTCTGGTAACACCACCTCCTTCCTGCACCCCTCCCATCCTAGAAGTGATAGTAGCTTCTGCTGTTCTTAAACTCTGGGGTACTTTACCATCCTTTGTTTGACTTCTCAGATTTTCCACCTTTTTGTGTACCAAATTCTCTGTATTAAATGTCCTCTGTTGAAACTATTAGAACGACTCCTATTTCCTGGCTGAATCCTAACTGATATACTTTCCCTTATTAATCCTATTTCCCAACTTCTTAATTGCTCTTTGTGGTAGGCAGAATAATGCCCACCCACCCCCCGCCAAGGACGTCCATATCCTAATCCCCAGAAATGTGGAATATGTTATCTTACATGGCAAAAGGGACTTTGCAGATGTGAGTAAGGATTTTGAGATGAGGAGAATATCCTGAATTATTGGGGTGGGACCAGTAGAATCATAAGGGTCCTATAAATGAAAGAGAGAAGCAGCAGAGCCAGAGGAGATGTGAGCAGAGTGATGCCGACATGGGCCCAAGAAATGTAGACAGGAGATGGCAAAGCCGAGGAACAAATTCTTCCCTAGAGCCTCCAGAAGGAAAGCAACCCTGCTGACACAGTGATTTTAGCCCAGTGAAACTCATTTTGGACTTCTGACCTCCAGAACCGTGAAGACAATAAATCTGTGTTGTTTGAAGCCACAGAGTTTGTGGTAATTTGTTACAGCAACAATTGGAAACACATTCTTTTTGAGGCTCCTAGCCCTTCGTATCTTTCAAGCGGAAGGGCACCAATTTGGTTCCAAAATATATTTAAGATCTGATGTAACACCTCCATATGTAGAAATATCTGCGGAACTCTTGGTAGGCAGCAACTACCGACCACTAACTGCAGGTATTCAATTTCCTGAAACCAGGGGGCTGAGAAGATCTTCTACTTAGGCTTCCCTAGGATTTTTTTCCTCTTTCATTATAGAAAATTCCTAACATAAACAAAAGTAGAGAGAGTAATATCATAAACCCCCTTGTACCCATCATCCAGCTGCAACAATTATCAACTCACGGCCAATTCTGATTTATATGTATCCCCATAATTCCCCCTTCCCTAGGCAATTCTGAAGCAAATTCCAGGCATCATTTCTCCACAAATACTTCAATATGTATCTATAAAAGACAAAGATTCTTTTAAAACAAGACCACAAAATTACTGAACCAAAAGAGAAGTAATAATTTCCTTACATAATTAATTAAGCAGTCAGTGTTGACATTTCCCCAATTGTCTCATGATCTTGTTTGGATCAGGATCCAAAAAAGACTTTACGTTGCAATTATTCAATATTTCTTAAGTCTCTTTTAATCTTTAGGCTCCCCTCCACTACTTTTTTTTTTTTTTTACAATTTATGTACACATTACAATGTATGTACATAGAATTTATGTATGTGTCAAAACCCACAGACTTAGTTTTACTGACTTCATTCCATAGTGTGGTTTAACATTTTCCTCTAAGTAATTTTCAACATACTATCTAGTTTGCTCCCTTTTTGTAATGTTAGCAGTCACTGATGATATGATATTGTGATTTATAATAAGAAATATATATTTGGTCTTCCCATTTCTGGCACAGAGCTCCTAAAACCCTTGGAATTCCCGAAATGCTGAGAGCAACAAAGGTGTCTTTTGTTATATTAACGAGGTGACTTTTGGCAGAACCTAAGGATGGGGGCTGGTTCTGGAGAATCAACCATGTGATTAGAGGACCGGAACTTTCAGTTCTACCCCCTTTACACCTCCTGGCAAAGAAGAGGAGCTGGAGGTTGAATCAACTGCCAGTGGCCAGTGATTTAATCAATCATGCCTGTGTAATGAAGCCTCCATAAGAACCCAAAAGAATGGGGTTTGGAGAATTTATGGGCTGGTGAACACATGGAGATTAGGGGAGAGTAGAACGCTGCGAGAGCATGGAAGCTCTGAGCCCCTTCCCCATATCCTGTGCTATACATCTCTTTCATCTGTCTGCTCCTGAGTTATATCCTTTTATAATAAACAGGTGACTGATAAGTTAAATGTTTCTCTGAGTTCTGCGAGCCACTCTAGCAAATTAATCGAACCCAAGGAAGAGATTGTTGGAACCCCCAATCTATACCCAGTCAGTCGGGAGCACTGGTGTGGCATCTGAAGTGGAGGGCAGTCTTGCGGTACTGAGCCTCTAACATGTGGATTCTGATACCATCTCCAAGTAGATGGTGTCAGAATTGAGTTGAATTGTAGGACACTCAGCTGGTGTCCGAGAATTGCTTGGTGCTGTGGGGAACGCCCCCAACTCACCAACACACACACACACACACACACACACACACTGGAATTGGTATCAGAAAGTTAGATGATCACTGACTAAATCTATTAATTTATTAGGGATAACAGAATGGTGATTTTCTAATTCTATCTTTCCTTTTTTTTTTGCGGTACGTGGGCCTCTCACTGCTGTAGCCTCTCCCGTTGCGGAGCACAGGCTCCGGATGCGCAGGCTCAGCGGCCATGGCTCACGGGCCCAGCCGCTCCGCGGCATGTGGGATCTTCCCAGACCGGGGCACGAACCCGTGTCCCCTGCAACGGTAGGCGGACTCTCAACCACTGCGCCACCAGGGAAGCCCTATCCTTCCTTTTTATTAGCTAGAATCTTTTTCCTCTAATCAATTATTTGATTACTGTGAGATACAACTCACGAAAGGAAGGTGGAGTAAAAGAACTATTCATCTGCTACATGAGTTGGCTCCTTCCAAAGGTGGCCAATGATGTTTTCTGTTTTTAATTATAACTTCATGTATTTAAGTGTATTTTATGAGCTTCCATCTACTATCGTTACTACTCTTACTGACGTTCATATTAATCCATATTTAGCCAATGGAAATTTCTTTGAGTGGGCTCCTGAGCCTTTTTTGACACAACACGATTGGTCTTTGATGGCTTTCTTGCTTTGTGGCATATGACAAGATATTCTAGAATCATCTTAGATATTTCCTGTCCCAGGCCTAGAATCAGCCATTTCTCCAAGAAGCCCTGCTTCCTTAAAATGGGAAATTATATTTAAAGACGACAATCTATGCACTAAAGGTGCTCATTGCTAATGGATCTGTCGTTGTTTCTAGGGTTTGGGGGGGATGAGAAATACATTTTTAAAGATAAAATATCTCATGAGTTTAAACTGTTCATTCCAATTGCAATTCAAGACTACAAAGTTTTTAACTTAACCTCATGAATTTCACATCTGCATCACCTTTTTATCACTCAGAAAAACATGATACACAGAGACACCAACATAATTATTCATTTGCTTTATCACATAATGCTCCGGAAGAGTCTCAGAAAAAATACCGCCATGTCTACCTATGGTATTACTACTGAAAATTGTTTAAGGTGGTTTTTTCCTTGGGTTGTTTGTTTGTTTTACTGCACTACTTTTTGTTCTGAGGATATAATCCACTAGGGCTAGACAGATGCTTTATGTATGCCTACTTACCATTTACTCTACCTTATATAAGTCATCTTTAAGCTACAATTATTTGCATGTTATAATAAATAAAATCAGTCAACAGATCACATTGTCTTTTATCTGTGAAGATGATGTTATTGGCTCTTATAAATTCCACTCTACCTACTTTCAAGTTGGTGTCTATGCCAGGAAATAGAAACCACTCCATTTCAAATGGGAGGGGAGGAGGAGATTTAATACAGAGAATTGATTACAAAAATACTGGAAGGGCTGGGAGTGCTAATAAGAAACAGCAAAGGGTTACCAAAGATATGAAACTGCAAGAAAATGCTAGGGCTGGGTGAAAGGGAAAAGTTGTGTTGCTCAGAGCTCCTGACATCACACATGCCACTGAAAGCTGCCACTGTGGAGCAGAAAACCAAGAGCCTGGATTCCCACCCATATCACTACCTAAAGCAGAATGACTTCTGCTTTCCTCCCATCTTCTAATCTCACCTGAGTGCCTCTCATTGGTAGAACCCAGCTGGCAAGGGTGTCTGAGTTGTGTAGAGAGGAGGTTTCCAGTCCCAGAAATGTGAGATAACAGAAAGTCTGCGAGGAGCTGAGTACCAACTGACAACATGCAGCTTACCTACCCAGTGTCCAACATTTCGATGTGTTTCTCAGTAGAAGAGGGACTCATCTTCTCTCAGGTCTCTCTGAAGAGCCATGGTTCAGGACCAAGATTAAGGCCATAATCTGTGGATAGCATAGAGAAAAGACATGAAAGAATTTAAAACCACAGCACTGGCCTTGTTAGTATAAACTATAGTCAACCACACTTCAAGTCTCCATCCTCCCCCGCCCAAACATACAGAAAGTAGTGGTCGTATGTTTGTGAACAGATATATGTAGGCTCAGAGAAATTAAGTAACTTGCTTTTAAATTTTATTCTTTTCAGTTCTCTGATTAGGAGTAATTTACCAATTAAACAGGACAGCAACGAAAGTAAAAAGAGACATACACTGAAATCTGTTAGCATCAACTGTTATAGCCATTCTTCTCTAGATGACATAGTGTTGCTATTTATAGTTTAGATATGAGTAATGAGAATGTGATTGTGAGCCAATATTTAGGGGAAAGCTAGGCCTATCAGGACCACAACTCTGATGGAATGTCTTGGTGATGGATTTAGTCTTCTCCTTTCTCAATTTATTCTTCTCTGGGATGCTTTTCTATTTAGGGTATTAAATGACTTATATTTGATGGACAGAGAAGGACACTCATTAATTGTGAAATCTTGGGCAAGTTATTTAACCTTTCCAAGTTTCCTTATCTATGAAATGGGGATAATAATAGCATCTACCTCACACAGTTTTTATGAGGATTAAATGAAACACATACACAAAAACTCATATTAATGCCTGACATATTTTAAGTACTCAATAAAGTGGGCTGTTTTTAATCCTGCTAGAGAAGAAGCTAAGAAATAAAAGGTCATTTCAATTGTCAGCCAAAAGTAATCTTATTTGAACATTTCTTCTCATACATCATCGCTGACACTAGATCCAGGAAAAGTTAATGATGCCAATAAAGGAATCACTGAAAGGAGGAAGAAAATCTTATATAAAGAAAGGATTAATGGTATCCATGGCAAATGCAGAGGTCTTCACGCTCTAGAGACCAAGAACTTCTGCTCTTCCAAGACCAATGGAGATGACAGTCATAAATTTAAACAACTTTAAGTGGGAAAAAATAACCTGAGGAACATTAAAAGGGAGGATCATTTTGAGCAAAGTAAGAGTTGGAACCTGATCCTCAAACCTTGATATTTCACATGATCAGGTCATCCTCTTGTAATGGAAAATGGGAGAGCTACTGGAAAAGACAGAGACATGTGAATCCACCCAGCATGGATCAAAGAGAGAGAGCCAAGAGGAGAGAGAGAAACGGTTGTTAGGAAAAATCAAGAGCAGCTTCCTCTTGCTGAGTTGGAGAAAACCTGTGCCCTTCCTTCAGCATTGGAGTATCCTGCTTTGCCATCTGATGTGGGTGAAGCTGAAGGTCTGACTCCAGGTAAAGAATTGCACAAATGTTCACATTCTCTAGAGAGAAATGTAAACTCACAGTGGGCCGCATAGCTAAAGGTGGTAACATCTGACTACAAGGTATTACTCTGTGATGAGAACCTTGGGGTTTCTTTCTGATTCAACATTGTTATGAGAGTCGGAGGTCTACGTTGAAATGGTGGTCCTTCCACTGTGGTCATAAACTGAGATAGATATGCCTATAACACATACACACACAGAATCATCATAAATGTAACTGCTCCAAGGCAGACTAATATAAGTATATTGCATCATGATAAATCAGCAGTTGTCATGAGTAACATCGACAACATGATTTTCTGAAATGAAGAATTCTTGGTAAATTTCCAAACAAAAAGGACAATCTCCTCTTAATTAAATGGTGGTTGCATCCCTGGAAATTTCAGTGACCATAAAAATCAAGCAAAACTACTCTGTGCTTCTATGTTAAATGGAATAAGGTTTGAAGTTCAGATAATTATAAATAGATCTTGTGAGACATTTAAAATTCATGTGGATTATGGCACAAATCAACATCTAGCATCCCTAGCCCCTGCTCATAAATGCCAGTGGCATCCCCCAATCATTGTGCCAACCAAAATTGCCCCCGGAACATGTCCAAAATGCCCTCCTGCCTAGAGGCAGGCAACCACTGTTGAGAAGCACTGCTATATGGTATCCACGTTCTCAAAGGGGAGTCGGCAATGCCCCAGGTAAATGAAACACTATTTTCAGGAAATATCCCCATAGCACAAAACATAACCATATGCATTCACTAGGGTGGTCGATGCAGCTCCTTACAGAGCAACAGATGTTGTATATTCAGCCAGAGAGACACTAAATGACTCTAGAACATCCACTCCTGGAGAGACATGCACATACATCTGACTTCCCATATCAAGGCTATCCCAGACAGCGTGCCACAAATCCATAGCCATAACCCGCCCCCATCATAGCAGACTTGGATGTCTTTGTTCACCTACAAGTCCCACTGACAATGCCTGCTTTCCTGTGGGAAATGTTGCCTTAGAGTACTACAAACAGTCAGCCTTATAATTCATTCAAAATCCCATTCACCTCCATGTGTGGAGCGTCTGGTAGAAAGGCAGCCACATCAGAAGGCCCACTTGCATTGAGTATACTGAGTGTCTATTACAGGGCTCAATGAGGGGGATTTCTAGTTACACTGAATATAGGAACTCTACTGACACCAATCCATTCTGACACTGAATTTGGAGACTGATCCAGGATTCCAGGAGGACCTCAGTATCAGGAGATTTTGAACTCCCCTCTCTTAGTTGCTACCCACAGGCCACTTCCTTCTGGGTCACGAAGTTCAAATTTCAAGGGAGGAATGTTATTGGTCTGGCTTATCCTTTTGATTCAGGCTACAAGTGATGAATCATCAGTTAACTTGGGGACAGGCCCTTTCCCCTCAGGTCAGTGTTCACCCTTGTGGATAAAGCGAAGAGCGGGGGCATGTGCCCCACTGACCACTCAGCAGAGGCCATGCGCAGGAGTAGATTCTCTGGGAAAGGCACGCTCAGATATGTCTGATACAACTGGAGACTAAAGGAGCTTTCCAAACAGTGAAAAGACAAATGCTTCTCAGATTTGCATGAGGGAAGACAAAGATGGAAGAAAGAGGAAGTACAGTGTAATGATGTATTTATTAGCTACAGTGACTTCACCCACGTTTCACATGTGTTGGTCCCAGGAGATAGGGAATCTGGGTTCTGTAACCCATGACATCAGAGATAAGTAATTTAAATTTTATAAAGCTTAGTTGCCCTCTTTTTTTAATGGATAAAAATTCTCCATGCCTTTCAGAAAGTTGGTAAAGACTTAGATCCATGATTCCATCGCAACAGAAATTTCCATCGCGATAGAAATAGACTTCTCCAAGAAGTGAGAACAGAAGGTGCTAGAGATATTTTAATATTACATTCACCCTAGAAAACATAATGAGTAGTCTTCAAGGGTCAGCACACCTTCACCCCTTGGAAATTTTGGATATATTTGTATATTTCTAGAGCAGTGGTTCTCAAACCAGGGTCAATTTGGCCTCTCAGGGGATATCAGGCAATGTCTGGAGACATTAGCGGTGTCACCACTGTTACTGGCATTGAGCGGGCAGAAGCCAGCAATGCCACTAAACATCCTACAATGCGCAGGAAGACCCCATGACAAAGAATTATCCGGCCCCAAATGTCACAAGTTCAAGGTTGAGAAACCCTATTCTAGAGTGAGGTTCTGTAGCAAGCATTCACCACATTCTCAATGGGTCCACGACCTAAATAGGGTTAGAAAACGCAGCTCCAGACTCTGGCAACAGGCCACAGAGAGTTCTGCTTGGTACCCTCACTTCATCAGTGAGGCTCTTCCACCTGCACCCAGGAAAAGGCTCCCCACTTCCCTCTCCACACATACCTCTAACTCTACCACTGCCATCACTCATCTTGCAGAAAAAAGAACTCCTGTTTAAATGCCAACTCACCTTTGAACAAACCAGCTCTCTAGTGACCTGCTTTTCAATTCTCTGGGCCAGTTAAAGGCCCTTGGCATTTCACCCCTTTGACAACCTCACCACCCCAACATGTCTTATCACCACACACATATCAAGCCACAAAGTCCTTCTCAAGCCCAGCTGGCTACTCTGTGACTCATGCTGGGCCAATGACAATTGCCCTCTTACCAATAATCAACTACCTTTTGGCCCTGTCGGCTGCACACTCTGCCTCCACCTCCATCCCCCCTTCCAGTCTATATACAGACAAATCAGACTTTCTAAAAGGAAAGACAAAGCAACAAAGCATCTTTTCCCCACTAAGCAAAAGGGAGCTCTGCCTTACGGGAAGCAGTTAAATGGGGACACATTACGGCCTGTGTGTTGGTGCTGACGTAGGCGGGCTTTCTGAGCGAACAGGGGTTGAAGCCCTCTCTGTGAGATGCACTCAGGTCTCTGCCTGGAAGGGCATGTGTGCCCTCTGTGTGGTTTAAAACACTACCAACAAAGTATAAATACACACAATGAGCTACCACAATAAAACACAGCCTGACATCACCCAACCTCCACCATTATGTGCTATTAAATATTTAATTAAGAAATCATACGGGGCTTCCCTGGTGGCGCAGTGGTTAAGAATCCGCCTGCCGATGCAGGGGACACGGGTTTGAGCCCTGGACCGGGAAGATCCCACACGCCGCGGAGCAACTAAGCCTGTGCGCCACAACTACTGAAGCCCGCATGCCTAGAGCCCGTGCAACAAGAGAAGCCACCGAAATGAGGAGCCCGCACACAGCAATGAACAGTAGCCCCCGCTTGCCACAACTAGAGAAAAGGCCGCGCGCAGCATCAAAGACCCAACGCAGCCAAAAATAAATAAATTTATTTAAAAAAAAAAAGAAATCATATGAAGCAAACTTATATACACAATAAACAGAGAAGAAAGAGAAACAAAATGCAGGTGTAGAACAGAGCCCAGCCTGGTAGTAAGGACCATTTTCATTTGCTTTTACCCAGGGGCATTTGTAGAAAAGATTGTTTTGCCAAATATTTATCTTTTTCTTCATTATCTTGAAGCATGTCTTTTCCAGAAAGAAAAGACATTTAAGAAGTTATATATACTACCGAATGTAAAATAGTTGGCTGGTGGGAAGCAGCCGCATAGCACCAGGAGATCAGCTCTGTGCTTTGCGATGACCTAGAGGGGTGGGATAGGGAGGATGGGATAGAGGCTCAAGAGGGAGGGGATATGGGGACATGGGTAGGCATATGGCTGATTCGTTTTGTTGTGTACCAGAAACTAACACGGTATTGTGAAGCAATTATACTCCAATAAAGATCTATTAAAAAACAAAAAAGACATGTTTAAACCATTCAGAAAGTTTAATTTTCTTTAAAAATGGTTTCTGGAGCTGAGATCTTCTCCAAGTTTCTGGAGCTGAATTTTCACCTGATCACCTGGCATATGTTACGTCTGACCTGAGTGACCCTCGGGGGCCTCTGTCAATCACATGGGATTTTCCTTGGGCCCCCCCCCCCCACCTGAGGAGATCTGCCTTCTACTTGTATCTGCTGTCGCAGAAAAGCAAAAGCCAGCTCAAGAACTGAAAGGTTGTTTGAAACGAAGGATTTGGTTTTCTAGAAGCCCATTTCATATCACTGTGGTTATAAAGCAAACTTCTTGAAGAACGCCAGGGAGTTTTGAAAACTATAGTCCTGAGCGGCTCGGGCCCATAAACATAATCAAAGTCTGTATCAAGTCTATACCTCCGGCAGTAGTAACAAATGACACAAAACAGTATAAGAGGCTGAACACTACTCAGAGAAGTTAATGAAACATGAAGGAAAGTTAACAACTGCCTTCCACGCTGTAAACCAGTTCCATGCTGGGCACCATCCTTCTGATGGGAGATGGGGCTCAAGGAAAGGGAGGTGCTGGCTTTCCAGCAGACCAGTTCCTGCTCAGATTTTCTAGGACCTGCCATATCCACGATGGCAGACCCAGAGCGCAGTGTTGAGACTGTCTCCTGTAGCCTTGACTCGCCTGAATCACATTCTGGAGTTGAGAAACTAAGCTAAGTCTGACCTTGAAGCTTGGCAGCATCTGAGGGTGAAGGGTTAAGGATAAATTGTTCTTGAACAATTTCTCCAGGGGGTAATATTTAAAGAAAATACAAACAGAATGACACTTTTTCCATGATGTCCTCCAGCGTCTTTGTTCAGAAGAAAAACAAACAAACCACACAATGGACTTGGTGCAAACGAAAGCATACCTTGCTCCCTTTAAAGGGATGGATTTGGAGCACAGGATAAGGCAGCGGTCAACTCCTCCAAAGAAAGTGGAGTTTTCTTTGTACCATCCCAGCCTTGAAGGGCATCCTCAACAACAAGGCTGTCTTCTTTTGAGGACAAGAAGACCTATTTCCACTGCAACAACATGAAGATCCAACTCCCTCTAAAATTTTTGTTCCAGAAAAAGCTCTTACAGGAGGAAAGCAGTTTTTCTGCATATGACATGGCTGGATTTAGACAATCTTCCTGCTAAACAGATCTACAGAATGCATTCGAGAAAAATTCCTCCAAAGATGGAGAGATTCAAGAGTTCAATCATGATTTTGCACATACTTGCATGGATACTGCTCAACTAGAAGCACAGCAGTTATATCTTTTGCTACTGTCAAAGTCAGGCAAAGATGTGATTCCTGAAACTCATTTTTACACCACCAGGATATGTTTACTTTACTCTGCTGTTAACGACGGCCTGGGTAGATTCAGATGTAACATATGAACATAAAGGTTACGAGTATCACTGTACATTATGAAAATGGCTGTAGTGGCCAGGAGGAAAAAAGAAATCCAGGTAGAAATAAATGAGGGGATTAGTTTAGTCACGGAATATTTGGAGTCTCAGCCTTCAGCTAACTCAGCAATCCTGCCTCAGCAATTACACCAAAGTCAGGCCTTCAGCATTTTGCATTTTTGCACCTGAAGCGTGTGAAAGCTCAGTTCCAAACGTCATCCAGTTTTACACTCAGAGGCTCATTTGCTCCCGTGGATCTAAACTAAACCAGCAATGGTCCTCAGCTGCAGGAAGGACTAGACAAAGCAGATCCTTAAAGGCATACGGCTTGCAATTGTATTATTTTTTAAAGAAATCTGGACATGGATTTCACAGATGATTCAAAAGTGCTTCAGTATTCTGTGTTTATGTAAAGTAAAACCATCAGAAATAAAGCCCTCAGCAGGCAAAGGGCACTAGATTTGTTTTGGAGGAGGAGACAAAGGGATGTCATGAAAATGAAGTAAGTTTAAGAACCACGAAAGCCAATCGTATGGAGGAAAAAAAGAGGAACACGTAAGCAGTGCAAAAAATACAGGATGATAAGTACTACCTGAGTAGGGAGAAGGAGTATTGTAAGTTCAGCAGAGAGCTGATGATACTTCTGAAGTACTGGGAACAGGAAAGGCTGACTAAGAACAAACAAAACCTTATGATAGCTCAGTGAGAGTAACAAAAACTAACAGAACAAAGAAACACGCCATCTTTTTCTTTAAAATGGCCAAGGGGCTGGAGGAGTTCCTATGCTGTTACAGACCAAGAAATGTCTGGTTTTCTTATCTAGAAAGTCAAAGGCTGGGATGAGGGTGGGGAGAAGAAACAAAACCCAAAAGCAAAAATACATGGGTAGAGTGAATACCAATTTTTCAGATCCTAACAACTCTGGAACTTTATGGAAGAATTCAAAAATAAAGAAACTTATTTTTCTAAGAATTGAGTGCTTATATATTACATACAAGGTATGTATACATACATATTCTCTAAGTAAATTTTTAAAATTTAAGTTGCTAAATGAGAGTTTACTGAAGAAAACCAAAGTTGTTCCAAACATACTCCAACTGGTTGTGGTTAGCTCCAAAATGCTGCTTAGGTGCTATGATTAGATCTATGGGGCAAATCCAATATTCTTAACCAAATACGTGAGCTTATAAAAAAGAATGAATACCACTTTATTGATCAATATTGGTCCTTTATCCCTCTACCCCCAAAATATATTAAGGCTCACTTTCCCGTAAGTTATAAAGCAAGGCACCACCTTGAGGAAAACAAAATATAGAGTTTTGGAACTTGACATAATTTACACTCAGTGCATAAAAAAGAAAATTGGAGGCACTGTATTAAAACTTTACCATACAATGTTCCTTTTGGGGAGACCAACAGACATGGAAACCAGATGCCTTTATTAAAAAAATTATTCTATCAACAGAAAAATGGTCTTGTCTCCTGCCCTTAAAGGTGCTATACTAATTCATAGCCATTTGCTGAAACTTTCTTTTCTTCGCCCACCATCAAGCAAGAAGCTATTGATGAATCTGGTTTTTGGTCCACACTACCAATCCAGAACCGGAGTGGGAAAGAGCTAGAGATTAGCAGATGAGGGACCATCTGGAATAGATTTTTGAGTATTATTCCAAGCACAGCACTGAGGTCCAAAAGCACAACAGTCTTGGAGCAAAGACAAGAAACCACCTGCAAACGTAGGTGGGATTCAGAAAAAAACTGAGGGTGGTGGAATTCACCAGGAAACGATGCAGTATATCCACGCATTCCCTCTGGGAGGCTGGCTCCGCTACACTGTGAAGAAAAGAATGCATCTCACGGGTTAGACAACTGTCCCTAGAATGAAATTGGTGCAGAAAGGAACTCTGCGAAGGGGCGGAGGGAGAAGGCACCCTGAGAGCAGGCTGTGACCTTCTCTTGGACTGTGCCTCTGCAACGGCCTTCTCTTCCCCAAATGCTGTGAGGTTCAAGAGGCAAGAAGAATGTCAGTTATGATCAACAAGATGACGGGGACGGGAAGCCACACCGGGAATAAGCAGGGTGCCCGTGAGGAAGGAGCGGGCAGGTAGGAGAGAGTGAAGACATGCCCTGAAGGCTCTGTCAAACACGAGCCTTTTCAACAGGCTGTAGAGAAGCTTTAAAACACTGATGATCAAGGCAACCTCTTAGGCCCTGTCTTGGGATTCCTCTAATTGCCATGTAATAGCTAAAAAGTAGCAAGTCTCTCCTTTTTCTCATGGGGTTTGTAATGTTATGAAGTCTCTTCTCTCTCTTGTGGGCTTATCTTCTTTCATAGATCACTCTAAGTCCAACACCTTTACTTGCAAGGTATGTTTCTTTCCTGTTCTGCCCTATTGTGGATCTTTCATGTATATATATAAATAACAGCATATCCCTCCCTACCCTGACATCCTTTCAGCATATCCACTACTAACTGACCATGCAATCTAAGCCATTGGCATTGCGTTGGCCATCCTGACATTAAAATGGGATCCAAGTTGTTGAGTCTTGTTTTAGACCCCTGTAGAAAACCATGGGGCTTAAAATGAAATGATCATGTGGGTTACATGTGTATATCTATTTGTCCAAATGATACAGTTAAGATTTTCTGATGTATATACATTTTATATCTAAAAACTTGAAAAGTATTGAGTAGGGGACAGGAAGTGAGTAGAGGTAGATATGAAGCAGAATAATGATGACTGAAGCTGAGTGACTGGAACATGGGAGTTCAATTCGCTACTCTGCTTACTTTGTGTATGTTTGAAATTTTATTTAATAAAAAGATGAAATGGTGGCTCTTCCCTATGTACTAGGCCACAGCCATGTACATATACACACACATGCATATTCCAGAGGAGTGGAGGCATTAGTTATAGAACCATCTGGTCCTGATTTTATCACGTGGCTCACTCTTCACCCAGCAAGGAAGAGAGGGCTTCGACATCTGTCAGCTTATCCAACACTTTGCATTGACTTGAAAATTTAGGTATGAAGTCATTTTTACTTTTTTCTGGTCTCCAAATGGGAGCTGTACAACTGGAACACATCTCCTCTGCACTGAGATTTTGAATAGCACCACTTTAAATAATCCTCTCAATCCCTTGACACCATCCAAAACATTCGACGGCACTCCATTATATGGAATGAAAATGGAGTCTGCAATGTGATACCTCAGGGAACAGCCAGGTATGTGACTAAATACTTTCCCCTAAAATTCACTTCAGCTGATGGTACTATTAGGGGTCCTGTTCCTCTCATCCTCATCTGGTAGTTTATTTCCTTTTTGCTGGTACATTCTTAAATTACCAAAATACTGTATGATATAGGGTTTCTCACCAACTCTCTAGCAGGTTTATTTCACCACCCTGGCATGGGTTACTTCCCACCCTGTTCTATTTTTCTCACTTTTGCTGCCTCTTCCTTAATATAATCTCTTAAATTCTCTGTAATAATTTCTGTACCAAGTATATTTATCCCATTTCCATGAACAGAAATTTATTCCATTAAAGAGGAAAAGCTACATCCCAGATATCTTTACAAATTGTCTGTTTATAAACCCCTCCATAGTCATTTTATTGTAAGATAAAATATTTAATGATTTGGACTAACGAGGGATAGCCTAGTCTAACTTGTGGAATATTTAAAAGGAAATATCCTATAAAATAAAAACTAATACACTCAGTAAAGGACAGAGGCTTACAAATTATTGGAAGTAGGAATGCTTACAGACTTATGCTGATGAATAGACAATAATGCCTTTTAATTAGCATACTAACGGTTTTTTGTGTTGTTTTGTTTTGCTTTTTAGCACATCTTGGCTTCTACAATACCGGGAACCGCATGCCTTCCTAATGAGGTTGATAGGTAAGCCCACTTCCATTATTTGTTTTACAGATCCTTTCTCTTGCTTTAAGTGTAAGATAAACCAGGAAGACCTCTGCCTCCATTTTCATAAATGTTGAGTCCCAGGGGTCCAAATCATGAAGTTCAACTATCATATAATAAAGTGATGGTTTTGAGCAGCAGTAATCTGACTTATTTTTGGTCTAAGTAGCAATTCCTACTCTGATTTTTCCTCACAAGAGGTATGGTAATGCCCACAAAATAATTCACCATTACCTCCCATGGCTTAATTGCAAAAATGTAGAAAAGAAAAATCCTGAATGCATTCAAACTAGACACAAGAAAGTGATAGAAAATGGCTGGTAAACAGCACGAATTTGAGGGCTGACATCTTGGAGGCAGATGGGACTGACGCTGATTGGTCAGGTGGGTTTGCCTGGGAAGCCCACCCATTGCTCCTCACTCCAGCGGCCCTTAACTCAGGTGCCCAGGCCAGACATGGTCTGCTTTCCTTCCCAAGCACATGATTCCCTGTGAGTTAAACCTTTTATACTGGGTAATCCCAGGCCCGGACCTCTTACTTCCTGCCCTTTCCTGTCAGCTAGAAGTGCTTCAGCCTTTGTCTCAAGCAGTATATTGGGGCCTTATGTCAAAGTGTTTTAAAGCACCTTTATCACTGGGGTCCAGGCTGAGTATGCATCCTTGGACCCAGCTGTGGGCTTTGAGCCCAAGCAGAAGGACTTCAACGAGGCTAGTGACTGAATAACCCAGAACAAATAAAACGGTACTTAAAGCGAGGTGCAATGTCCTTGATGCACTAAAACTTGAGCATACTTCCACATCTAGCTAAGGTGAAGAATAATGGTTAGAGCATAAATTTATTACTCTGGTTCAGTCTTGAGCACATATGCAGGTTATTTCATTAGGGAAAATGTGTCGTAAGTACAGGTTAAAATGAACTTGACATGTGAGATCAAGAGAAGAAAAGGGAAATACACTGAAATCCCCAGACCAGAGCCCTCTCTTTTCTCATCTAAGCTCCTCTTCATTAGCTACAAGTGGATTTTCCAGATTGTGGATTTTCAGAGGCAAATTCCTCTTGTGTTTCCCTCTGTTATCCAGCTCAAAGTAATTTGGATATGTCTGAGCAAAACATAATTAGGTAGGAGAATCTGCTAAAAAAGAAAGAAAGAAGGGAGGGAGGGAGGGAGGGAGGGTAGCCCAAGAGTATCTTTAGAGTTAGTTTGCATACTTATCTCTGGAAACTCTTAGTTTCCTAGGTAAATGTCCATGGCTATTTCCAAAACCATTCCTAGGATTATACTGTATGTACAGGTGCTTTTGTATCTATGTGAATTTGAAAACTTTTCAAAGATTCCTGGCTACCTGAGAATGGACTCTCAGGGAGTGGGGTTTTATTTATAACCCAGCACCCTGCGTGGGTGTTCTGGGTGTGGGGACTGTACTTGAATCAATTGGTAAGTTTGCCTTCTAATTCTGAACACAATGAAAAGAGATCCAAGAAGCACTGCAAACAGGACACCTGAGGTAGCAGAAACAGAAGGAACCATGTTTCTAGCACCTACCAGGAACCAGCCACAGAGCTAAACATTTCATATACATTATTGTAATGAATCCCACTTCCTCATCCTCTCCAATCCTGCCACCCTCCATTTTACAGAGGGAAAACCAGGGCTTAGACACAAAGTAGCAGGCTAGTAAGTGATGAAGCCTGGACTCCCGCCCCCGCAGCACCAACATTTGCTTGCTGGTTAACCCCTTGACCGCTAGATTTCTGATAATAGATTAATGGCAGATTGTAAGACATTTCAGACAGTGTGCCACAAAACACTTCTTGGAAGATGTTTCCTGCTCCTTGAACATAGCCATGGAAGGTGAACTCACCTAATTTGCATGTGATTGCATATGACACCTATGAGAAGGACACTAAATACACTAGGTGACTGAATCAGGATTACAGAAAATACTGAGTAGCTGGAGTAATGGACTCAATGGAAATAAGATGTTACTATAAGGAGATAAATATTAAATTCTGCACATAGGGTAAAAAAAACAATAGTGCAATAATATGCGAGGCAGATAAAATTTAAAAAGCAACAACTACAGAAAATGTTTTAGTCAACGATGGAATCAGAACAAGTTCATAGGTTCACATGGGTACGTACACATGATTCTAAGCTATATTAAAAGATGTGCAAGATCTACAATAAGGATGGTGACCATCCCATTGCAACCTGCATCGATCAGATTACAACCTAAAAAGAACATTATATTTGTTCAATAAATATTTATGCCAGGTACTGTGCTAGGCTTTGGGGATCTGGTGGAGAACAAAATAGACGCAGTCCCTGTGGTCATGAAGTTTAATAGTCCAGCAAATGCAGGCAAAGTGAAAGATGCTCACAGCATGGTAAGACCCTAAAACCATGTCTTAGAGAACAATAAAAGGAATGGAGCATGTTTAGCCTTGAGAGAAGTCTTCTCTTGAAGAACTTTTAAAAAGTTGTTGGGAAAAAAGGAACCATGTTTCATGATAGATTATTTAATATTCCAAATATGTTCTTGACCTCTCTGTGAAAGATTATACATCCTTGACCCCAAAATGTGAGGCTTGACCATGCGACTTGTGATGTTCTCCCCCATGGGAGAATCGTATGTCTCCACCCACTTTGGCCTCTGCAGCCATAGGACATGCTTTGGCCAGTGAAACGTAAGCAGAAGTGATTATGAAGAGAAAATGCAGCTAGCCAAAATTAAAGGTGGCAGTTCATCCTTGTTTCAGCTAGAAAGCAGCAATCCACTGAGTAGTTTGGTTTCAAGCAGTAACAGAATATTCAGTTTATGACCTAAAAAAAAAAGCTCCTTTTACCAAGCATGTGTTACCTTAGCCAAAACCAGAAGTAAGGTTAAGTTCACTGATAAATCCAACAGAGGATTCAAGGCTGCATTCTGATCATTACTATTTCTCAAAATTAGGTGTCCCACCTATCATTAACACATATTAGTGTTGCCAATTTCACTCTAATTGTGGGTTTGATTCAACTTGTTCAAATCAATTTTATTGATATATAAGGACACCTACAATGTATCACATGCAGTTTCAGTTAAAAGTTTAGTGATCGGGCTGCAAATGAAAAATTGATGCTTGGCTTTATTACTAATGCTATTTACTCTACTCTTGCACAGTAATCTGCTTCTACTTAAGTGTCCAGCATTAGGAAATGAGTTATCATTGGTGACCTCTAAGTCAAACTGTAAAGATGTCAGATAACTTGGGGTTTGCTTGTACACGAAAAAGGAGGATAATGTGCTTATTCTCCTTCATTCTGCTCCTTAGTAGGCACTTCGGAAACTCATTTATTTCTTTCTTGCAATTAAGACCTGCTGCTTCTGTGGTTAAGAATCCACCTGCCAATGCCGGGGACATGGGTTCGAGCCCTGGTCCAGGAAGATCCCACATGCCGCAGAGCAACTAAGCCCATGCGCCACAACTACTGAGCCTGTGCTCTAGAGCCCACGAGCCATAACTACTGAGCCTGCACTCTAGAGCCTGGGAGCCACAACTACTGAGCCCGCGTGCCACAACTACTGAAGCCCGCACTCCTAGAGCCCGTGCTCCGCAGTAAGAGAAGCCACCGCAATGAGAAGCCTGCACACTGCAACGAAGAGTAGCCCCCACTTGCCGCAACTAGAGAAAGCCCGTGCACAGCAATGAAGACCCAACACAGCCAAAAAGAAAAAGATAAATTAATTAATTTTTTTAAAAAAAGCAAAGAAAAAGGAACTGCTGCTTCTAAAGGGACTGCAGAGTGAACTTCAATTAGGCCTTGCTTTCTGGGGTATGTCCTGCTAGCTGCTCCCTTTCATTTATTCCAAATTCTTACAGATGAATTTAAATTAAGAATCACCTTTATAACCACCTGAGCACACTGTCCCTCTCTTTAGGGGAGGATACTATCCAAGCCATCCTTGCTGGGTTGGAGAGATGTCTCAACTCCAATCTGTACACCTGCCACTATGACAAAGGGCAAGGTACCCTTTTTTTACATCTTCACTGGTTAAGACTTTGAGTATAAGAAGCAAACGTCTCATGCTTATTTTCAAAGCATGCTCAGAGGATACCATGATACTAGAAAACACGGCCTCGTATTTTACAATCCTGGTAGAGAGATGAAAGAAACATAAAGTATGTTTTTTAAAAAGTCAAAGACAAAACATTTTGATAATAGTTCAAGAGAAAATAGTTGATCTGGTACTATTTTCAAATGAATTGCACTAAAAATAATTGTATCCATGTTTGGAGGAGGAAGTGTTAATAATAAACCAGGGTGGTGATGAAGAAATACATGGTAAAGATGAGTCCAAATGGGGATTTTAGAGGAAAGGAGAGAGTTCATTCCCAGAGATAGACCATGAGTGGGAGGTAGGACTGGGAATCAACTATTCTGGCTGTAGCGTCTGTCATGATGCCTCACACACAGTCGGATTTGCTAAATGGTGGCTGAAGGAGTGAATGGAGCGATAGAACTGCTCAGAAAGACGGCCCTCTTAGAAATAAGTCCCAAATGACTAGATTTGGCTCCAATTGTGAAGACTCTACACTCAGGCTACGGATCTTGGGCTTTATCTTTTGGAAGTTGGTGGGGGTGGGGGGAAGGTGTTTGCTGTCCGAGGTTCCAGGCAGGCACTCCTGGTAGAGGTCTTGGGCTTTTATCTTTCACTTTCCTGCACCCAAGTCCCTCAGTCTTCACCTACCTGCCTTCCAAGGCTACCACAGACTGGAGTGATCTCACCTGCCTCAGACCTCTCAGAGTATTTATTACCTGTATAATTCATTGGGCAATTAATTACACACAATCTTTGATGTGTCCTTGCAATGGGTCATTTTCTGTGCCAACTTGACTGCCACAAGATGTTCAGATATTGGTCAAACTTTTTCTGGGTGTTTCTGTTAGGATGTTTTTGGATGAGATTAACATTTGAATAAGTAGACTGAGTAAAGCAGATTGCTCCCCTTAATGTGGGTGGGCCTCATCCAATCAGTTGAAGGAACTGGATAGAACCAAAAGGCCGAGCCTCTCCAAAGTAAGAGAGAATTCTTCCTGCCTGATGGCCTTCTAACTGGAACACTGGCTTTTTCCTGCCTTGGAGTTGAACCAAGACATTGGCTCTTCTTGGGTCCTGAGCCTACCAGCCTTTGGACTGGAACACACCATCAGCTCTCCTGGGTGTCCAGCTTGTCAACTCACCCTGCAGATCTTGGGACTTGTCAGCCTCCATAATCACGTGAGCCAATTCCTTATAATAAATCTCTTTACATCTATCTATCTATCTATCCATATAGATATCCTATTGGTTCTGTTTCCCTGGAGAATTCTGACTAATATAGTCCTATTCCTTGTCTTAAACTGTTATTAACCTCTTTTCATGTTATTTAGCCTTTCTGCATGTTGTTAACTTGCCTTTCCACTTCAATTATAAACTTCCTCAAGTCCGAGCTTAGGAAGTCTTCAACATCTGTAGCCCTTTTGGGGAGTTATTAGAGGCCTGACTGCAGAGGGCGGCAGAGCTACCAGATATGGTTGTACAGATCATGCCCCACACAAGCTCCCAACTAAGAGGACAAGTGGGGTAAAATCCCAGCACCAGACCCACCTGCCAAGTGGGATCCTGGAATAAGACTGTAGACCATTTGGAGGAAGAGACTGGGTTTCTAATTCTCAGAGGCACTGAATGGGCTGGTGGAGACCCCAGGCAGCATTTCTGGAAGATCTAAGTCTGGGCTGTGTGAGCATCCCAGAATAATAAAGACTGCCTCTCTGCCTGACACTGGGCAGGACTCACCTAGCTCTACCTTACAACAGCCAGACCTAAGCCTCAGGAATTGCCATAAAGATTCCACAAAATGCTCTAAAAGTTAAGTGCTCATTCAGCTGACTTGGGATGAGGACAATATACATTATACCAATGATCGAATTCCCATAATTTCAATATTTAAAAGTGTATCACTTGGGGTTCTTAACTGCAAGCACCAGAGCCCAGCTCCAACAAATTAAGCAAAAAGGAATTTACTGAGTAGCTCAGAGAATCACTGGAAAGACTGGAAAATCACACTCAGAAAACAGGTAGAAAAAAATGTGTGTCCGGTAGGAGCTAGGACAAGAACCAGAATGACACACAGAACCAGCCCAGCAAAGAACTCCTGCCATAGCCATTGATCACTGGACGCCTCACCTCTCCCAGCCACCGCTCACACTTGCCACTACTCCTGCCGCCTTGCACCACTACCCCTGAATGCCAAACCTCAGGCAGGGGCATCTGATGGGCTGAGCCCTAGGGAGACAGAGTAAGAGTATCCAGCATCTCAGGGGGAGGTGGGTTCTGCTTCCTACTTTGTTCCTGACTCACACACAGACTTGGAAGTCAAAAAATAAAAATGTTCACTCTGTGATTATAACTGCATACACTTTGAGCGTCAGTTGTGCATAAGAAACAAATTAGTATGTATGGAATAGAAGATTGTGTTAATTTATTTCAACTTCAGTTAAACTCTTCAGTGGGAGATCCTGCAGTAAATATAAATGCTCTCAGCTCCCTAACTTCAGGCAGGAACCCAACACACCCAGCATTTCGTGGAGGATGAATGTCTCACAGATCTCAGCTGAGAGGCATTGAATCAGGGCAAGTTTATACACAGGGAATAGGTGAATTCTCAAACGGGAAAACAAAGGCAGCCAAAGCCTCCTTAATTCTGACAGGTCCTATGTTGCTAGGATCAGCATTAATAGCAAATGCAAAGCAATCACACGTGCCTATTTAGCAAACTGCTTCAAAAACACTCAAATGTCTTTTGCTGTTGTAAACCTCACAGGCTTCCTTATGATGAAGCTAGTAAGCACGTTTGAATATAAGGAAAGAGCACAGACTGTCTCACTATTTTCACTTTAGAATCTGTACCAAAGCCCATAACGGTTTTCTAAGTCTTAAAAATTTATATTTTCTTTCTTGAAGCTTACTCTCACAAATCTAGAAGAAATTGTTATGGCTGCTAGCCACTTTGTAGACTGCTAACCGCTAGACAGAGGCCTCTAGAGAGAATTGTTGACTGAATATATAAGTGAATAATAATATCTCAACAGTGATGTGTGGATAATACAGGTGAAAAGATTTGGAATTCTTAAGAAGAAAATTGAAAGCAAGAGTGTTAAAGAATAGTTTCTCGACTAAATCACTAACAGTATAGAGTATCATGAATATTATAATTTTGTTTTTGTTTTAAAGAAATCATATATATATGATTAATAATATATATATAAGATATATATATATATAAGATATATATAATACATCTTATTTTCCAAAATCAGGAGATTACCTGGGACGGTGGGTGACGGCCTGGGTCTTGGGCTCCATCTCTTTATCACCACTGAGGTGAACTGTTAAAAAGTGTTAAAATCGTCATAAACAAAACCAACCCCGGACAGAAGGTTCCTCAGGGACCTTTCATGCTCCTTTCATCTCTGCCCTCTCTGCTCATGGTGTCCCCTCTCCCAATTCTTGTGGCCTCTGACCCATTCCCATGAGGCCTTGCTCTCAATCAATCCCCATAACCTTTAGCTACTCACTCTTGCTGTTTTTACCATTTCTCTGTGTTTTGATTTTCATTCTGAAAAGCCTTCAATACACAAAAGAGACGAGTTGGAGCAAAAGGCACCTCACGTTATATCACCTCTGCCACATTTCCCTAAAGGCACTGCTCAGAGACAAGACAAGCTTGCCTGTCTGGTTAAATCAGTTCTGGCACGAAGAAGACTTGAAGATGAATTCATCTGGAGCAATGTCTCAACGCACTGCCCTCCACGGGAAGAGGATCCCAGAGATGGTGAACCCAGAGAGAAGCCCTCAGGGTTTGATAGACCAGAACCTTCTGGGCAATTCTATGATAATGAGCCCTCTGCCCTAAGGATAGGGCCAAGGAGAAGTCCTATGGGCCTGCTTGTTTACTTAGTAATTGGTCTACACTACTCAGAGTGGGGTCATTTGTCTGTGTGTTATAGGCCAATGACAGATAAGAACAGAAATAGCAATCATTGAAAAAATATTATAGTAATTTGACAAGGTCTGCCAAATCTAATAACAAAAAAATTGATATTTGTATTTTGTATGTCTTTTTTCCTAATGATTCACTTTTATTGTATTTTACAAAATGTGGATCTACAAAGTATTGGAAATTATTTTTTAAAGGGTCCTTTATCCCTAATAGTCTGATGAGCACTGGGTTAAAAGAACTAGAGATGAAAATGAATTCTTTGCAGTGATACTTCAAAGTGCTATGATACATAATTCCGGGTGATTTTTAGCTTAAACAGAGATTTACTTTAAATAGATCATAATAAGTGGGTATATGGTTTGTGTGAAATGTATTGCCATTACTTGTCCTCGTTACCTAGCACTACTAACAACATGGAACACACTCCAGCCCAACAAATAGACTACAGAGAGGTGAATGATTTTCCAAGTCTAAGGAAGAGCTAATAAGACAGTAATAGCAATGAACGTCATTTGGACCCTGCCATTACAATAACAGGGACACCTGCCCTTTCAAGCTAGAATTTGAGAATATGATTGTTTATTTGGCCCTGAATGTTTCTTCATCATGGCTCCAAGGAGACCATGCTGATGGGCTGTGGCCTCTGGCTGGCTCTGGAATACCACCTTGGCTCACGCTGCAGCACGAAAGGTCATTTCAGATCTTGCCCCTGTTTGTCTCCCCTCCCACCACCTGTTACCAAGCTATTCTGTTGGCAGGAGAAAGGGGGGTTGTCAACGTAGAGGGCAAAGAAAGTTACTGTCATCACAGCAGCTGAATAAGAAGTAGGAAGAGCTGAGCAGCATTTCCTAAAGAATGTTTCCACCAACAGATGAATGAATAAAGGAGATATATAGTAGAATATTACTCAGCTATATAAAAGAATGAAATCTTGTAATTTGCAGCAAAACGGATGGACCTGGAGGATATTATGCTACATGAAATATGTCAAACAGAGAAAAACAAACTCAGTGTGATTTCACTTATATGTGGAATCTAAAAAGCAAAACAAGCAAACGAACAAGCAAAACAAAACAGAAACAAAATAGATACATAGAACAAACTGGTTGTTGCCAGAGGGGAGGGAGGTGGGGGGACAGACGAAATAGTTGAAGAGGATTAAGAGGTACAAACTTTCAGTCCTAAAATAAATATGTCAGGGGATGTAATGTACACATAGGGAACACAGTTAATAATATTGTAACAACTTTGTATGGTGAGGAATGGTAACTGGTTTTATTGCAGCAATCATTTCATAATGTATAAAAATATCTAATCACTACATTATACACCTGAAACTAATTTAGTATGTTAATTATAACTCAATAAAAAATTATGAAGGGATAGAGAAAAATGTCTCAGCCTTCCCTTATAATAACTTGCATTGAAGGGTTATATCTTGTCATTTGCAAACTTTCTCTCTGGTGCTGATTTTCCATTTCCTGTTAAACTAAGAGCAGTCCTCATAGTCTCTTGGTACGATTAGAGAAATTGTATCCCATGTAGTATGCCCAAGAGTCACAAGCTCAGGAAAAGCAGTTATAAAATCAGTTATAGGGCTTCCCTGGTGGCGCAGTGGTTGAGAGTCCACCTGCCGATGCAGGGGACGTGGGTTCGTGCCCCGGTCCGGGAAGATCCCACATGCCACGGAGTGGCTGGGCCCGTGAGCCATGGCTGCTGAGCCTGCGCGTCCAGAGCCTGTGCTCCGCAACGGGAGATGCCACGACAGTGAGAGGCCCGCGTAACGCAAAAAAAAAAAAAAAAATCAGTTATAAAATTACAAAATATAAAAATATATTTTTCTTTATCTTGAACCTGTTCAAGAGAAAATGGTTCTCTGATCAACTCTTATAGTATAGGTGCAAAAAATTCCATCCCAGAAATATGTTCAGAATTAGGAGAATAAACTTACTTTTTCTTCTTGGACTGGGTGAGATTTAATAACTCTAATAGCTATTATATCAGATTACATCAGATTTTTGTAGCAATCCAAGGTGACTGCCTAGAGAGTATGGTGTGAGGAAGAGAACAGAGAGACGAACAATTGCAAAATATCTTTCTCCAACGAGCTACCCGTATACATGAAATTCTACCATTAAAATATTCCTTTTTCCCTTAGTCTGCTAGAGCTGCCATAGTAAAATACATAGACTGGTGGCTTAAACAACAGAAATTTATTTCTCACGGTACTGGAGACCAGGAAGTCCAAGATCAAGGTGCCGGCAAGGTGGGTTTCTGAGTGAGGACCCTGGACAATCAGAATAAACGCCATGTGTGTATCTGCCTTCATGGCTACACAGTGAGTTCCTGAAGGGTTAAATCAACACGGTTCATTTTTTCATTTCTTTTTTTTTTTTTCGGTACGCGGGACTCTCACTGTTGTGGCCTCTCCCGTTGCGGAGCACAGACTCCAGACGCGCAGGCTCAGCGGCCATGGCTCACGGGCCCAGCCGCTCCACGGCACGTGGGATCCTCCCGGACCGGGGCACGAACCCGCGTGCCCTGCTTCGGCAGGCGGACTCCCAACCACTGCGCCACCAGGGAAGCCCCATTTTTTCATTTCTTATGGCATTTTACATACAGAAACTGCTCCCAATGAGATATTAGCAGCACCAGGAAAAGCGGTTCAGCCTCTGACATAAAGTCCATTATGCTCACCTTAAAGTAGAGGTAATGCTGCCCAGAAAGATTTTAGAAGCAAGAACACGCATAAGATGCCCTGTTTGTGCATTGTTCCTTGGTTTCTTTCACTTCCTAAATTAGCAGCTCACCTTCAAGAGTAAAACATCTGTTAATGACTCCAAAAATAGTATTTGCAAATAGATTTGAAACGTTCCCGTGAGGACCGTGATGAAGTGTAGGATATATTTGTAGAGTTCTCTCCCAAATAGGTGAGGTCATAAACGAAGAGAGAAGGGGGGCTGAGGTGGAGAACCGCCCAGCGACAGAAAGAGCAGCGCAACAAAATGTGCTCTCAGCTTTCTGCTGGATTAGTTAAATGGCCTTTATTGTTTTGCCTAAGAGAGGTCAATTAATCACCCAAAGTGTTACCTGACAGTAATTAACAATCAGCAGAGACAAAGTACCAGTAAGACCCCAGAACAACAAAGGGTTTCCCTTTGGTTGGGTTGTTCGGTTTGTTTGTGTTCTCTTTCCATATGTCATTGAAAAGAGAGCCACGGACATGTCCTCTTTCCTTTTACAGCTTCATTAGTGATTTTTGGCACCAAGGAAAGGGTGAGAAAAACACAAGTGTGGCAGCTCACCAGAGCAGACCTCCAGGTAATTAGTACAGTCCCACTCCCTCTGCGGTATCATCTTAACAGGGCACTCAGACGTGTCAGACAAACCTTGCCCGAAAGGAGAACAAAGGTAGGTAGCAGGGGCCACCTACCTCTGCCTGAATCAGGCCTAATAATTTTCCTGTAACCCAGAATTGGAATTCAGTTTAGCAGTCCTTCTTTTTACCCCTCATCAATTCTGGGATTTAACACTAGGGTTAGAAATTCCTATAAATGTTCCCCCACCCCTCGAAGGTATAAAAACAAACAAACCAACAAAAAGAATAAACTAGTTAATGCAAGTTTTGGCATTAATGCTTCTGCCACAAGCATGAAGAGACTTTGCAGAGTATGGATCTTCCCCAAACAGAACTCTGAGCATTTGCCCAGAAGACTCTTTTTTATGTGGTCCTTTTCTACATCCCACACAGCTCTCACCCACACCCTCTACAAGGGTTCACGTCTAGCTTCAGGGAGGGCCCTTGTTGCTAAGTCTTCATGGAAACCCATGTGCTCTGGTGAAGCAGAACCTTTAGGTGTGAGACCTTCTCAGATGGTTTCCATGGAAGGCTGTGCTGGTGGCAGCAACCAGGCCCTCCAGCCTCACTACACCCAGGGCTGGGGCTGGGTTTTTATATATCTGGTTCTACTGTATAGGCCAGTAATGTCTGGCTCTAGCCTCAAAATTCTCTGTCTGCTGTGTCAGTAAACTGTATGCCTTGGGTCCCTTTTGTGAAAAGTGTCACAGTGAGGTAGGAGATAGATGGGCCCCAGGCTGAGCAGCTGCAACCGGTCTCCTGCTGATGCTTCGAGATAAGATATCAATACTAGCAGGAGCATCGGGTCCTGACTGGGTGGAAGACAAAGCGACGTTTCCTCATTCTTGTGGTCAAGGGGATTTCCCAGCCTGACACATGCACAGAAGAGGTCTTCACTCTAAGGGAGCGACCAAAGGAAGGAGGAGCCGCCAGCCCATAATATGTCCTGCCAATCCCCAGAAACCTTCACGCTGGAATCCATCTTAGCTGAGAGATGAGCGGGCAACACCAGGAAGGACCCTGAGTCAGGCCAAATGTGGGCACAAACAACATGACTGGTTAGAAACAACCTGGAAGACTGCCCCCATGAGAGAAGCCACCCTTACTGCGCACAACTCACTCCAAGTTCACCCATGTGCTCTTCCACGTGTACTTTTTGCTTCTAATAAACGCTGTATCTGCTTCACAACTTCTGACTCTTTGCCGAATTCTTCCTTCAAAGAAGACAAGGACTAAGGTCCTACTTTCAGCCACCTCACAGTCCCCCCAAGATCGACACCTTGTTTGAAATAAAAGATGAAAACAGGTTCTCTTCATTATGTAGAAACTGTCTGCAACACCACTCTGAACACCCCTACTTCCTCAGCAGCAGAAGTTAAGGATGCCACTTTTTAACCCCCTCCTGGTTTCAGGAATCTTGAGCTCTCTATTACTTTCCTGCCTGAAGGTCAGTTAGTGTCACCTTCAATAGTTCCTTCTTTTCTTACTGTTAGCTTCAAAAGGATCCTTAAACAGTCAAAATAGTTTCCTATAACTTTTAGTCATTTGTCCCAGTACTGCAACACATCATGAATCATGGCCCCTTAAAGGCCTGAAGGCATGTAGCTCATTCCCTTCCTCCTACTAGTATCTTCCTTGCCAAGCCAAATACCACTTATCCCTTCAACTCTTCCACAGAAGGACTTCCAGACTCTTTACCTTTCTATTTGCCTCTGCTGAGAACATTTCATTTTTGTAAGTTTCCACTGAGACCGTCTTTTCCAGAACAGAACCCATAAGCCCATGTGCAGTGTGACCAGCACAGAGAGGCCACCACGATTCTTCTCTTCTCTGACCCAGATGCTGTACCAGATGTGGCCCAGGGCCCATGTGGGATTTTCATCAGTCTCACTACTATACCGAAGTCCTGTCCCATGCTGGGAAGAGCAGAAGCCTCTGAAGGAAGGGGAGTGAGGCCCTCAGTTTTTCTGGAGGAAGTCAGCTCTGGTCTTCTCTGCTCATTAGAAACACTGCCAATAGCCATTGGTGCCACCCAGCTTTGTACTTCTCCTTAACAACAGCCAAAGGGGCTTTTGATCAGAAGTTCATGAAGACAACAAAAGTAAGACTGGGAAGAACTGAACTCTCACAGGAGACCTATCAGTATAATCAATATGCTATTATACAGTTCCCGGGATAAACTTAACCATGAATTCATGTAGCACCAGCTACAAATAATGTGTAAGTGAAACTACAGTGTGTTTCTACTATTGTCTTCCCATCCCACATCACTACAAAATGGGTGAATCCCTTATCTAACAGTGGCTAAGAAAGATATCTATCTCAGTCTTTTCTAGAATGACTGCTGCTTCAATGATTCCATGTTATCCACTGAGCAAACCAATGGTTCCACAAACTAAAGAATGCTTTCTGCCCCTACCCCTGGACCACTAGCCCTGTGGAGAAACTTGTACAACTCCACAGAATGGTCTCACAAAAATTCCTTTTCTTCAACATCAACTAGGTCTTAAAAACTACCTATTTCACATGCATTTGGGGAGCTATTATAAAACAGCAATAACAACAACAATAACAGAAAATAGGTTTGGGTGAGGATGTGGAAAAATTGGAACCCTTGTGCCTTGCTGGTGGGAATACAAAATGATGCAGCTACTATGGAAAACACTATGGCAGTTCCTCAAAAAATGAAACGTAGAATTATCACATGACCCAACAATTCCACTTCTGGGTATTTACTCAAAAGAAGAGGAAGCAAGGACTCAGATACTTGCACATTCACGTTCATAGTAGCATTATTCATGGTAGTCAAAAGGCAGAAGCAAGCCAGGTGTCCATCAATGGATGAATGGATAAACACAATATGCTCTATACATACAATGGAATATGATTCGGCCTTAAAAGGAAAGGAAATTTTGACACACGATACAATATGGATGAGCCTTGAGGACATTATGCTAAGCAAAATAAGCCAGACACGAGAGGACAAATGCTGTATGACTCCACTTATGTGAGGTACCTAGAGTAGCCAAATTCACTAGGCAGAAAGGAGAATGGTGGTTGATGGGGGCCGGAGGAACAGGGAATGGGGAGTTACTGTTTAACCAGCACAGAGTTTCAGCTGGGGAAAATGCAACAGTTCTGGAGACGGATGGTGTTGACGGTTGCACAGCAATGTGAATATATTTAATGCCACTGAACTGTATTCTCAAAAATTATTAAGATGGTAAATGTTATATTTTACAATTTTTTTTAAAACCCAGAAATTCCTTTATATTTGCCTACTTAGATTAAGAAAAAAAGAAGCAAAGGAGTAAATTAGAAGCTGGATCCTAAAGATATTATAAAGTTAATAAAGAATGATAAGCAAGGGAGTGCCATGAGGAGCTTTGTGCTTTAAATAGGAATGGATCTCACGGGGAGGGGAGTTTGGAGGTCAGGAGACCACTGAGGAAATTGTATAATTGGGAGCGAAGGCCTACACCAGGGCCGAAGCAATGAAAATGGAGTCAGGTTTTTTTAAAAGTCCAGAGATATTAGGAGGTGGAACCTAAGGAATTACAAGTAGTTTTTCCTTGTCCTCACTGTCAGCCCTGCACATGGCAATGGCAGGTACTTGGTAAATGCTTACTGGGAGGGTGGATGGGCAGAAAGACAGGGGCTGTCAGGGTACAAGAGGAGCCGACTGGAGACAGAAACAAGTGGCCACAGGACAAAGCTGCGTTTAAATGCCCCCTCCTCCCAACCCACCAATGACTCCAAGTGTGGTCCTACCAGGGAGCGGATGAAATGAAGGATGGATGTCCGTGGTCGGAGTCAGGAAGACAGGGAATGGGTAGGGAAGGCAGGGGCTGTGAAGCCTGGCTGCATCACCTGGGGAGTTTTTTAAAAAGTACTGACACCCAAACCCTATCCCCAGAAATGCTGACAGGCCTGGACAATGGTATTTTTTGTTTGTTTGTTTTTGGTTTTTTTAATTGTAAAATATACGTAACATAAAACTTTTCACTTTAGGCATTTTAAATGTACAGCTCAGTGGTGTTCAGTGCATTCACACTGTGGTACAGCCATCACCACCAGCCATCTCCAGAACATCTTCATTTTCCCCAGCTGAAACTCTGTACTCATGCAACACTAACGCCCCGTTTCCCCCTTCCCCCCAGCCCCTGGCAACCACCATTCTACTTTCTGTTTCTATGAATTTGATTCCTTTAGGTACCTCATTCTAGGTACCTCAACACTGGGATTGTTTTAAAGCTTCCTCGATGATTCTAACATGCAGCCACTGTGGAGAACGATGGCGCCACGATGCTGCCTGTTTCAACCACGTGGATGACGAAGATCCCCAGGGTCATGCTAGTCCTGGAGGAAAGGAAGTCGTGAAGCAGGTAAAATCTTCAGTAAATGTGCTGCATGGCGTGTGAAGAGGGGGGATTAGATGACTGAGTGAAGGACAGCAGGAGCCTCATAGGAGCCAGGATGTTATACAAGGCTCAGGGGAATTGGGCTGGAAGCTGGACATGGAGTAGAGATTTATACCCAGGGCTGATTGCAAAGTCTAGCCTCATCTGTTATACCAGTGGTTCATTCATCAATAAATATTTATTGAGTACCTACATGGGCTAAGCAATGTTCTTGGCATACATTTCCTGTTCATGGGGTCTATATTCTATCAAGGAGTCAGATAACAACCATGCAAATAAATAGATAATAAAGAATTTTAGGTAGTAAAATGAAACAGTGATGAAGTAGAGAGTGAATTGGGGTTGTCAGGAAGGCTTCTCTGAGGTGCTGATCCTTAAAGTGAAGCCTGAATGATGAAATGGAGGCTGTCATGTCAAGTGCAAAGGCCCTGAGGCAGTAACAAGCTTGGTGTGCTCAAAGGATAAAAGAGAAGCCAGAGCAGCTGGCACATGGGGAGTCAGAGAGTGAGCCATGAACTGAAGTAGTCAAGAACCAGATTGAGGTCTTGGAGGTCAAGATAAAGAATTTGGGATCAGCTGTCCATGCAGTCAGATGCTACTGAAAGGTAACAAAGATCAGCACACCAGCTGCTCTAAGGAGAAGGAATAGGAGGCAAGAGTGGAGGCAGGGAGACTGGGATGGTAACAGCAGTAGCCCAGAGGAGAGATGGTGATTTAGACTAGGGTTGGTGGGGGTGGCAATGGTGGGAAGTGGCAGAATTATGATTTCCTTCAGAGGCAAAGCCAATAAAGGACTTGGGGGCAAGAGGAATCCCGCCTAGATGTTGGCCAAGCATCCAGATGGATGGTGGTACCATTTACTGAAAGAAGAGGAGGTTTGGGGATGATAAAGAATTCTATTTGGGGCAAGCATCCAAGTGGAGATGTTGAGAGGGTTTTGGGATACACAAGTCCAAAACTCAGGGAGGAAGTCAGGTCTAAAGATACAGACCTGTGAATGTGCTTGAGAACCATCTGGAGATCTGTTTAAAACGGTGATTCCCAGGCCTTGCCCCTGCTGACTCAACAGGTCTGGGTGGGCGGGATCTGCACTTCTAAGTAGCTCCCCAGTTGATTCTGTAAAATCCTACCCTCTGCATTCTACTTCTTCTGGCTGACACTAATCCATTAAGCAGCTCTTTAGCCACTTAACCATATATTTTTCCATCTTATTCAGATATTTTCAATTTTTTACATAAAAATGTAATATTAAATTATATGTTAATTTAATCATGTTATTACCAATAATATATTCTAATGTAATATTATATATTACTTATTATATGTTAATATTACTGTCTTAGTCTGTTCGGGCTGCTATAACAAAATACCATACTGATGGCTTAAACAACGAACACTTATTTCTCACAGTTCTGGAGGCTGGGAAGTCCAGGATCAAGGCACTGGTAGATTCGGTGTCTGGTGAGGACCCGAATGCTAGTTCACAAACAGCTGTGTTCTCACTGTGCCCTCACATGGCACAAGATGCAAGGCCGCTCTCTCGGATCTCTTTTGTAAGGGCACCAATCCCGTTGATGAGGGCTTTACCCTCATGACCTAAACACCTCCCCAAACCCCCCACCTCCAAATACCATCACACTGGAGGTTAGACTTCAACACGTGAATTTGGAGGAGACAGAAACCTATAGCCTATGTCAATAATCATATATTAATCTAATATATTGGTTATATGAAAATGTTTTGTTTTGTTATACATATTTCCCATATTTTTCCATCTTAGTCACAAAAATATTAATGATATTAAATGACTTTTAGGAAAGTAAGTTTACTTTATCTTCAGAATTTCCTCTTCTGTTCAACTTCGAACTTAAAAGAAGGTGGGATGGAGAGAGAGAAGGAAGGAGGAAGGAGCGAGAAGAGGTACCTTGGTTGCACTGAAATGAATTATTCTTATGAATCCATGTAGTTCCCTAACAAGCAAGTCTTTTTCTACTTCTCAGGGCCCACACACCATGTTAGAATCTGTTCCAAAATCAGGCAGGGGATCAGCAATCTTGGTCTTCCGTATTTGTCAGAATTCTCTTTTATGAAATCAAGATAGAACTGTCCTCCAATCTTTGACAGTTCTGCCATCTTCCATGATTTTCAAACATGGGTGACCAGTTCTATTACCCCCACCTCACACTCGCAAATTAATTTCCCCCTCAGGGCTGTGGTGTCGTCACCTGGGCCTGGACACCTCAATCCCTGCAGTTTATGAGACCCGCGCGCTGGCCGCGTTCTTCCTGGGCCTCACTGTCTGAAGCCCACTCCCCTTGACGGAAACTCGGAAGCTCACAGAACATGCCTCTGTTTGCTCTGGGATAGGGCTTCCTACTCAGCAGGGGGCTCATTCTTTTATTCTTTTTGCTCCCACTGCCAAAAAGATTTCTTTCCATTGTTCTTTCTGGGTTCTTTTTCCTTAGGGTGTGGGCTATACTTGATTTCACTGGGCTTTTCTTTGTTTGGGGTTGTTTTTGCAAACTCCAGCCCTCCTGACACCATTCTGCCAGCATCACACCACATTTTTATGTGCATCTTTGGCTGGGCGTCCCTCTTTCCACATGGTGCGTACATTTTTAATGTACCCTCTACCTTCCAGGCACCTGCACACGTTAATTATCACCAAAGCAGATGTTTTAAAATATCCCTATTCCAGGGTGAACATTCATAAAGCATTATGGGACAGTTGATGGGTCCAGCTTTCTGCAGATGCCAGCCTGGTCAGGAAGCCTCCGTGAGGCTGTTAGCATCATTCCACAGGCTTTGTCACTAGTTAGGTTACTGCTCAGGTGAGATCAGGGGGAGATATGACTCAGGTCCTCAATATCTCCCCAAAGCTGGTTAAATGGTTAAGACAAAAGGAATTCAGGAAACAAAGTTCCAGGAGATTTTGCAGTCGAATAAATGACGGTGGTGAACAGGGACATGCACTCGTCATTAAAAGTGGCATGTTTATGGGGTGCTGACACAGTTTATGGGGTGCATGCCTTCAAGTACCAGCCAGACCCATGCTTTTCCTAATGCTTTCAGCCTTTTCCCAAAGGTTTGGACAATACAGCTGTGATGAAGCTGCCAGGAGAATTCCTCCAGTTGGGAGTTGTTTTTATATTTAACCACTGGTCCCTTTCCTGGCCAGCACTCCCAGCAAGAGAGGGCATTCTCTTTAGACATGACCCTGGGACCAGGACTTCCACATCACCCAACTCTGGGGTGGCATTCTACGTGGTGTCCCACATGGCATTCTACGTGGTGTCCCACCGGGCACCATGGCATTCTACGTGGTGTCCCACCGGGCACCATTCCCACTGACGAGAGTAAGGATGGCATATCCTGGAGCTATGCTACCCAGAGGCCCTGCGAGGGTCCCCAGGTTCACCCTCCACCTCTTACCCTCCCTCCAACCACTCCGTGAGCACACATCAGTCAGCTACTGAGCTTACAAGCACTTTACCCCAGAGAGCGCCACATCATAACACAGGTCCTGCAAGGCAGCTACAGCAACTTGCATGGACATAGTATTTTATAGCCCACTGGGTGCACCTGGTCCCTGCCGTACATCTCAAAAAATTCCTGGCAGGGACGGTAAAGCAGGTGCAACTGCCCTGCTTTATCAAGGGAGGTCCAGCAATCCTCACCCAAGGATAACGTTCCATGGCCTTGGGCTGCTTTCTCCTTCCCTGCCCGGTGCTCTTTCCACCCCACCCTCTCCTGCCAAGTTTGGTCTAGTTGACTGCAGAACCCTAACTTCTATTTCTAAACCTAACCTGCTAAATCCCTGCTTTCCGGAATTCCCTTAATGATGTTTCGGTCCTTTAATTTAGACCCTGGCTTTTTATTAACAAGGAAATTCATAACTTCACCAGCTTAGCTTCTTTAGTCCCTGTATTGTTTAAGACTCTGTGTAACACAAACCCAGTTTGGGCCAGCTTGTTTTTACAAAAGGGGCGATTCTGGAATATCCCATCTTGCTCAAAGTATAGAACGCAACTGGTCTCAAAAATAAGCTGGAAAAACCAGTCTCTGCTCTTTCTGCGTATATGTTTTATTCTTTCTCAAAGTAGATTGTTTTTCTCTCTCAGTTTCATGCTGAAGCACAGCCACTCAGACCTCCAGAGATTTATCTACTGAAAATGCAGTTGCTTCAGGAAAGATCCACCTGTTCCCTGCGTCTCAATGCCAACTCTCCTTGGGAAGTGCGTGCGTGGCCCAGCTTTGCTCAGGTGTCCACCACTGCACAGATTGGGTCCAGTTAGACTGAGCAAGTTATGCTTCACACGTGTAACCCCGTAGCAGGCCCCAGAAAATCTTGGAAGTAGGAGGCCTGGGAGGTGGGCAGGGGGGCGCTGCACAAGGTCCCTATGGTCAGAAATGCTCCTAACTAAGCCCCTGACTGCAGTGTTCTGGCTGGGTCTGTCTTCACCAGGCCTGCATCCCTGGGCACAGCTTTATCCAATTCCTACTCTGTGTTCTGATCTGGGCCCTCCTGCTTGCCTCCTTGCCCACATTACCCTGCCTCACCCTGCCCCTTTAGTCTCATTTCTCCCTATGCTGACTGAACTCAACATTCTTCCTGGCCGAGCCCTCAGACCACAGGCAAAAGGACGCCACGTTCACCTCCGCCTCCTTCACCTTCACCTCCCAGGCCCACCCTCACCCTGGTCTTCCATCCTCAGAGCCACCCGGCCATCCCTCAGCAAGTTCCGTGCAGCCCAACCCAACAGGGAGGAAACTGTGGAATCCACTGCGGCCCCTCCAGCCCTTCCCTGCCCAGGCAGCCAAGGGTCGATGTTTCTTATCCTGCCTTCAATCCATCCTTCTCTCCTTGGTTTTTTCTTTCTCACTTTCCGCCCTCTATACTCACGTCACCATACACTCACTCTGCACTTCCTTCCTTCTATCTATACCCTTTTCCGTTTTCCTGTATTGCTAGTGCTTTGACTTACCTTGTCATTTTCTAGCCAATCATAATATTATCTTTCTCAAAACCCACAATTTTAGCCCACATTGTCTTTTCTACCATCTTCACACATACATCTGGGGAGAGCAGTTAGTATCACAACTCAGTAAGAGAAGACAGAGAAATGCCCTTAGAAGAAAATGGCAATTCCTAAAACAAACGGTATGTTAATAAAATTCCAATTTTAGTCAATGCTTACAAATTGATAATAAAATTAATCTGAAAGAGTAAATGCTTAGGATGCCTGCTAAATTTTTGAAAATGAGACATAATGAGAAGGGCATTTGTCCTACCAGATTCAAATACATTTTAAAGGAACTGTAACTAAAACAACATGGTATTGGTAGGGATAGAATGGAACAGAGAATGCAGAAACAGATGTATGAATATATGGGTGTTTAGTGACTGTTAAGTATAGCATTTAAATTTAGTAAGGAGGGCTGACTCATTAAATAGTGTAGAAGCCATTACCAACTATTTAGAGAGAAACAATAAGTTCTATTCTTTTATTCTAATAAAATAATGATTTATTAAAATTTTCAACATTTTTAAAAAACCAGATAATTACTAGAAGTAAATATAGGAGAATATGCTTATCATCTTAAGATGGGAGACATCTTTCTTATCAGGACACAAAGGTAAAAATCATAAAGGACAAGATTGATAGATTTTACCAAAAAAATACAAAATGTCTGTATGATAGAGCACACCACAAATAGGGTTGAGAAATAAATAAAACACTTAGAAAATTATTTCCAGCTTCTATCATAAACATAATACATAAAAAGGAGCTATAAATTAATAAGGAAAAGATGAAAACTCTGATAGAAAATAGGAAAAGGATATGAATAAAGAACAATGAAAAGAAAAAGCATGTATACCAATATAAAAAGAATACTCATATCATTAGTAATCCAAGTAATAACAAAACAGTGAGATAGTTTTATCTGAGCACCTAGCAAAGAGCAAAGGAATAGCTTAAACTTAAATGAAAGGACTAATTCCCATGTTGGAGTGTGGAGAAACAGCACTTTCATATATTACTGGTAAAACTGGAAAGAAATCCACAATTTTAAAACAACCTTCTAACATATAAATCTATCAATTTGATAACAACTATAAACATTTAAATTCCACTTTTAGGAATTTATCCTGCAGAAATACTCTCATTAGCATCTAAAGATACGTGGACCAAGATGTTCTTGGAAACATTATTTATAGGAACAAAAAATTGAAGGCCATTTCAATACTCACCAGAAGGGGAACAGTAAATAAATTATGATCCAACCATGCTATGGAATGCCAGAGAAGAGTTAAAACTATCGAGACAAATGTGTATTCACTTCCCCAGAAAAGTGTCCACGACATATTATTAAATTAAAACATAGCCGTAAAACAGCAGGTATAGTTCTATTTCATGTATGTAAAATAATAATGTTTTTAGATATTACTAGGAAAGAGCCTGAAATGATATACATCAAGCTGTTAACAGTGGTTATATTTAGAGGGCGAAATTATGTATTTACTTTACACATCTTTAGTATTTGAACGTTACAAGACAGGCTTATATTCTATCTCTACTCAGAAAAAAGTTTTGGTTTTTTTTGTTTGTTTTGTTTTGTTTTGCGGTACGCGGGCCTCTCACTGTTGTGGCCTCTCCCGTTGTGGAGCACAGGCTCCGGACGCGCAGGCTCAGCGGCCATGGCTCACAGGCCCAGCCGCTCCGCGGCATGTGGGATCTTCCCGGACCGGGGTATGAACCCGCGTCCCCTGCGTCGGCAGGCAGATTCTCAACCACTGCGCCACCAGGGAAGCCCAGAAAAAAGTTTTTTAAAAATATCCATTAGGCAAGTCCCCCTGCCTCTGGCCAGAGTCCACCATGTCACCTGTCAGGGTCAAACTCAGTGATGTAAGTATGGAATCATCTTTCAGTGACTAAATCTGGGGTGTCCTTCAAATCTGCCAAATTTTACAAAGACGCAAAAATAGCCATTGCAGTCAGACAGTCCTTATAGTGGACTTGAAAGAACTGCGCTGTGAACAGCAAGAGCAAATGACCAAGTTTTGCATGGAATAATGACAAGACGTCTTTTCTGCTTAAGTTCAGAAATTGCTAAAAAACAGTGTGTGTGTATTCTAAGCAAACCCAAGAGCATCTGTCTTCCTTTACCCTTAAAAGTCAAAGAGAGACTTCACAGGCCAAGAATCTTGTGCCAAGCACCTGAACTTACATCTCAGGCCTCGCTCAAAAGGAAAACAGACTGATAATTAGCATCCTTTCAAAGGTTTTTCAAATCATGCCAAATAATTAGAAGGAGAGCACGTTAAAAGCATTCAGACAGAATCCCCCTGGAGATAGGGGGTGGGGGGGCAGGAGAATGGGGATGAAGACTAAGATCCTACCCTTTACTCCCCATCCCTCACACTTGATTTTGCCATCAGTTGTTCCTTATTAGTGTGGACTCTCTTTTGAGATTTATCTAATTCAATTGCAAAACATGCGAGAGGGGCCATCCATCTTTCCCCACTGCCCACATAAACAATACGGAACCGGCGGGGCGGGGGGGCTGTCTCCTCTGGCTTCATCTCTGGCAGAGCCCTTTTGCTTTCAAATTAAAGGAATTACAGGGTACACGTGGTAACCACAATTAAGATATTTTTAGAAACATAAAGTCCTCCAGAAAACATGACACTAATACGGGTATTATGATCGAAGTTAGGAATTATGGTTATTAGAAGCTTTGCAGTTTATGTGCCGCATAAATCTAATCGCTTCACACATCCAGTGATGCTGTTGCTGTATTTACTGCAGACATCTATGACGACAGACAGTACCTTTGAGAAGGGCCAGATAAAACAAAATCTTTTACATACTCCAGCTTCTCAGTGTCTAATGGACTCATATCATGGTGAGAAAAAGGCTTCATTAAAGGAACGGCACCAGATGCTAAGAAGCCGATTTGCCACGGAGATTTGATCTGAGTTATCTGCTCCTGTTAAATGGCAACGGTGTGGCTCCACTCCTGGAATCCGGAGCACAGAATGGACAGGAAGGGGGGCCATGGGTTGTCAAGATGCAGGGGAAGAGATGGGGAAGCTGTCAACCCTGTAGATATAAAACTTTCTCTGACAACTCAGAAACCATCTGGAAGAAACAGTATATAAAATCTGATGGTGTGCATTGTATGTCCAGGATCCTTAGGAAAGCCCATTGTTATTGAGAAAGTATCTCAGGGAGGAGTGAATTGTACAAAGTGAGCCCCAAATCCTCCTCCCCCGATATGGCTATACTGCAGAGCCCTGAGTGATCTTGAGGACGAAACAGAATGAGGCAGGAAGTTATATCCACCAAATCACCAGAACAGAGATGGAGCAATTTTAGTCTAGTGCTGACCTTTGGGTGTTCCCTGAAATCAGATGCAATGCTCACTGCTGAAATCCTAATCTCAAAGATTAAAATTTATGCTTGAGAGGATTACTGTGCAGTAGGTGGCAAATTAAGAACATTTTAAAGGCCATGGGCTCCCTTTGATTTTTTTTTACCCCCAAAAAGAGTGTTAATGCAGAAATATTGCCACAGTGGCTAAGACATGATCAGTGATTTTCATTGCATCCCCATCCCCGAGCACCCTCCACAAAAATCCACTAGATTATCTAGATTACCTGCAGGCAGAGATCACAACTTCTTTTTAGATTCTTCATAGCCCCTAATAGCCCCTTCCCATAGTGGACACTCAATAAATGTGATTAATGGAGAAGGCTGGACAAGGGAACATGCCAGACAAGGAGCTCTCTGCAGTCCCCTCTGACCACTTTGACAACCACGCTTAGATTTCTGAGTGTGTGTTCAGCGGCAGGAGAAATGCACACGTCTGTGAGCGGGAGGTAACAAGGTAATCCAGGAAAAGAAGGATGGCATCTTAGACCAGGAAGTGGCAATGAGAAGTAAATAAGCAGAAGAGGACAGACCCAAGGGATATTGAGAAAGCAGAATTGACAGAACTTGGCTGTTGTCTGGATGTGTCGAGCAGAGAAGAGTGAAGAATCGAAGATGACACTCAGGTTTCTGGCTTGTGCCACTCATTACACTGTGGAAACTGACTTGGGGAGGAAGATGATGGATTTAGTTATAAACATACTGAGTTGGAAATGCCTGTGGCCATCCAGATGGAGAAGACCTTAATGAGGTATGAAAACAGCTGTAACAGGAATAAGAGAATGCAGTTGAAAAGGAGACCAGGAAATGGGCTTTACACAGTAGAAGACTTGATGTGCTTTTCTTATAATTAAAATGCCATTTTTGGCAAGGTGAACAATGTAAGAAATTCCACAGAATGATGAAATCTTTGGGAACTGAGTGGCATGATTTTCCCTGAATTACTAATAAATATGTGAGCTTTCATGCCAGACACCTTTACAAACCAGGATGCCAGCCACTTAAATAAATGGAATCCTGCCATGCAACAAAACCAAACAAACACAGAACAAACAAAATCTAAAGTACTGACAGGAGAAATCTTGTGTTATGACACTACCACAATCAAGCATTCTTCTGAAGAATAAAATACCCACATATTTTACATCATAGTCCTTAAAAATAAGTTTAATTGATAGCCATAAAGAATAATCTTTGATCTTATCTAAATACGTGGAATTCTGATGGAAACAATAAGTGTGCGTAGAAGGCCAGAAGCATGAATTATGCATGCCAAATCATCACACTTGGTCCTCAATATAGAGCCGCAGCATGCTTTGCACGGAAAAAGAAATTAGAATAAAACAGATATTGAGCAATTTTCTCCATAACTGGTTCTTACTCACCTTAAATGTAAAATTTTATTTAGCTTATTTCAAAGGGAGACATCCTTATTAAGGGAACACATTTACTGGAGCCTGTTGGAAAGGATTTAATGCAAACAAGCCTGAAATAATTGAAGGAAAAAAACACCTTCTGACTGTTCTGAGAAGAGCTTAGCAAAGAAGAGGATGGCAGGACAGAATTACTTTATTATATTGATTTTCTTGGAGAAATCAAAGAAGGATAACTCAAATAGACCAATTCGCTTTTGCCAAACTCAGTGGAAGCATGTAGAAGAGCCATGAATTTACGTGTCAAAAACTGTTTGCGATCATTTAGTTGAACATGCAAATCACGATCTGCACATTATTACTCTAATAAAATAGCTAAAACAGAAGGATATCTGGGTTCATTTGCACATATTCCTTGTTTTAAATGACTACAAGTATCATGGGTATAAGTTTTGTCTAACAAAATGTTTACAGTCCAATCAGATCATTAACCTGAAATATGAAGAGAGTGATGCCTTCATCCAGGCAATAACAAAGACACTGGAGCACAACAAAAGTAATTGGAATCCAGGTCTCTCAAAGCTGAAATCTATTTCTGTTTCACAATGAGCAAAACATTTAACTTTTATAAAGACTGTTGCACTTGTTAGATAACGCTGGTTGTGCATTTGGTGGCCTGTGGTCATTTCTGTAGACTTCCCTGATGTATCAAATAACATCACAAAAATAATACTGCTCCTTGATAAGACAACTTTACATTTATTTTCACATGCACTCAAGTGTTCTTTTATGAATATGCAAATTACTTAGTAATTTACAGAATTCTAATTCTCTACTTGATTCTTCTGCCTTCAGATAGGACCAGATTGTAAGAATCCATTTCAGCATTTCCCAAAGTGTGTTCCACAGAAGGATGACAAATATATGTTAATCAAAGAAGTGGGAGTTCCTAGTCAAATAGGAATGGGAAATGCTGCAGACCAAAGTTGAATAGATTTCTCTATTGCAGAACTTCTCGGATCTTTTAACCTATTCAGGCACTGGAAAATCTGCAAGGAAGTGTATATGAAGTGTATATAAAGTATATATAAAAGTGTATATAAAGCTGTTCAGTTTCTCAAATACTTTTCACCTCTGAACACCTTTTTCAACAAGCATCTTTCAGAATCCATCATCTAGGAGCCGCTAATCTGTTTACTTCCATTATCTGGACCAGGCAGCTTGGGCAATAAGTGAAGCGGACAGGGTGAAGTGACCGATGCGGGGGGTGGGGGTGGCTCTGGCACATTAGAAAGTGGCATCTAACTGAGATGGCAGCGCAGTTTTGCTCAGTTTTGTCCACACAGAAGTAGGACAGACATTCCAAAATTTTAAGAGCAGCAGGAAATTTCTACTTTCACGTGGCTGATTTAAAAAAAACAAACAAACGAACACTCTGTGGGCCAAACATGAGTCATGTGGTCCTCTGAGCTTCCTGATTCAGGCTTGTGCCCCAGGGAAGCATTTTGTAACCCATTATATAAAACTTACTGTCCAGAAAAGTCACAACCCAAAGCAATCACCTTTCAGGTGATAGTTTAAGGTCATTGTTATTGGAATGTCACTGGTAATTATAGAGGTTTCTGGTCACTCTGCTGGGTGCAGAACCTACACGAGATCATCTTACTTCCCTGTGGCCCACAACATGCTGCCCAGATCTGTTCTGGTGTAATCTATAAACATTAAAAGTGTGATCGGGGGAGACCTTCAAGATGGTGGAGGAGTAGGACATGGATATCGCCTTCCTCCCCACAAATATATCAGAAATACATCTACATGTGGAACAACTCCTACAGAACACCTACTGAATGCTGGCAGAAGACCTCAGACCTCCCAAAAGGCAAGAAACTCCCTGGGTACCTGGGTAGGGCAAAAGAAAAAACAGAGACAAACGAATAGGGGCAGGACCTGCACTTCTGGGACGGAGCTGTGAAGGAGGAAAAGTTTCCACACACTAGGAAGCCCCTTCACTGGTGGCGACAGGGTGTGTTGGCAGGGGAAGCTTCGGAGCCGCGGAGGAGAGCCAGCAACAGAGGTGCAGAGGGCACATTGTTCAGATTCCCGCACAGAGGATTGGTGCCAACCAGCACTCACCAGCCCGAGAGGCTCTTCTGCTCACCCGCTGGCGTGGGAGGAGCTGGGAGCTGAGGCTCGGACTTCGGATCCCAGGGAGAGGACTGGGGTTGGCTCTGTGAACACAGCCTGAAGGGGGCTAGTGCTCCACTGCTGGCCAGGAGGGAGTCCGGGAAAAAGCCTGGAACTGCCGAAGAGGCAAGACACCATGTTTCGGGGTGTGTGAGGAGAGGGGATTCAGAGCACCGCCTAAACAAGCTCCAGAGACGGGCGCGAGCCGCAGCTATCAGCGTGGACATCAGAGACGGACATGAAACACTAAGGCTGCTGCTGCAGCTACCAAAAAGCCTGTGTGCAAGCACAGGTCACTAATCCACACCTCCCTTCCCAGGAGCCTGTGCAGCCCGCCACTGCCAGGGTCCCGGGATCCAAGGACAACTTGCCCGGGAGAACACACGGTGCGCCTCAGGCTGTTGCAACGTCATGCTGGCCTCAGCAGCCACAGGCTCGCCCCACATTCCATACCCCTCCCTCCCCGTGGCCTGAGTGAGCCAGGGCCCCCTAATCAGCAGCTCCTTTAACCCCGTCCTGTCTGGGTGGGGAATAGGCACCCTCAGGCGACCTACAGGCAGAGGCGGGGCCAAATCCAAAGCTGAACCCCAGGAGCTGTGCAAACAAAGCAGAGAAAGGGAAATCTCTCCCAGCAGCCTCAGGAGCAGCGGATTAAATCTCCACAATCAACTTGATGTACCCTGCATCGGTGGGATATCTGAATAGACAACGAATCATCCCAAATTGAGGAGGTGGACTTTGGGAGCAACTGTAGACTTGGGGTTTGCTTTCTGCATCTAATTTGTTTTGGTTTCATGTTTATCTTAACTTACTATTTAGAGCTTATTATCATTGGTAGATTTATTGATTTGGTTGCTCTCTTCCTTTTTTTAAAATCTATAGATATACACTATTTTTTTCCTTTTTCTCTTTTTGTGAGTGTGTATGTGTATGCTTCTTTGTGTGATTTTGTCTGTATAGCTTTGCTATTACCATTTGTCCTAGGGTTCTGTCTGTCCATTTTTTTGTTGTTGTTGTTTTTTAGTATATTTTAGCACCTGTTATCAGTGGTGGCCTTATTTATTGGTTTGGTTGCTCTCTTCTTTCTTTCTTTTTTTAAAACTTCTAATGCTTTTTATTTTTAATAATTTTTAAAAATAACTTTATTTTATTATTTCTTTCTTTCTTTTTTCTACCTTTTCTTCTGAGCCGTGTGGCTGACAGGGCCTTGGTGCTCCGGCTGGGTATCAGGCCTGTGCCTCTGAGGTGGAAGAGCCAAGTTCAGGACACTGGTCCACAAGAGACCTCCCAACTCCACGTCATATCAAAAGGCAAAAGCTCTACCAGAGATCTCCATCTCAACCCTAAGACCCAGCTCCACTCAACAACCAGCAAGCTACAGTGCTGGACAACCTACGCCAAAAAACTAGCAAGACAGGAACACAACACCACCCATTAGCAGAGAGGCTACCTAACATCATAATAAGGTCACAGACATCCCAAAACACACCACTGGATACGGTCCTGCCCACCAGAAAGACAACATGCAGCCTCAACCACCAGAACACAGGCAGCAGTCCCCTCCACCAGGAAGCCTACACAACCCACTAAACCAACCTTAGCCACTGGGGACAGACACCAAAAACGACGGGAACTACAACCCTGCAGCCTTCGAAAAGGAGGCCCCAAGCACAGTAAGTTAAGCAAAATGAGAAGACAGAGAAATACACAGCAGATAGAGGAGCAAGGGAAAAACCAACCAGAGAAAACAAATGAAGAGGAAATAGGCAGTCTACCTGAAAAAGAATTCAGAGTAATGATAGTAAAGATGAACCAAAATCTTGGAAATAGAATGGAGAAAATACAAGAAACGTTTAACAAGGACCTAGAAGAACTAAAGAGCAAACAATGATGAACAACACAATAAATGAAATTAAAAATTCTCTAGAAGGAATCAATAGCAGAATAACTGAGGCAGAAGAATGGATAAGTGACCTGGAAGATAGAATAGTGGAAATAACTACCACAGAGCAGAATAAAAAAAAAAGAATGAACAGAATTGAGGACAGGGCTTCCCTGGTGGCGCAGTGGTTGACAGTCCACCTGCTGATGCAGGGGACACAGGTTCGTGCCCCAGTCCGGGAAGATCCCACATGTCACAGAGCGGCTGGGCCTATGAGCCATGGCCTCTGAGCCTGTGCGTCCGGAACCTGTGCTCCACAATGGGAAAGGACATAACAGTAAGAGGCCCGTGTACCGCAAAAAAAGAAAATGTTTTAAGAATTGAGGACCGTCTCAGAGACCTCTGGGACAACATTAAATTCACCAACATTTGAATTATAGGGGTCCCAGAAGAAGAAGAGAAAACGAAAGGGACTGAGAAAATATTTGAAGACATTATAGTTGAAAACTTCCCTAATATGGGAAAGGAAATAGTCAAACAAGTCCAGGAAGCACAAAGAGTCCCATACAGGATAAATCCAAGGAAAAACATGACAAGACACATATTAATCAAACTATCAAAAATTAAATACAAAGAAAAAATATTAAAAGCAGCAAGGGAAAAACAACGAATAACATACAAGGGAATCTCCATAAGATTAACAGTTGATCTTTCAGCAGAAACTCTGCAAGCCAGAAGGGAGTGACAGGACATATTTAAAGTGATTAAAGGGAAAAACCTACAACCAAGATTACTCTACCCAGCAAGGATCTCATTCAGATTCGACAGACAAATTAAAACCTTTACAGACAAGCAAAAGCTAAGAGAATTCAGCACTACCAAACCAGCTTTACAACAAATGCTAAAGGAACTTCTCTAGGCAGGAAACACAAGAGAAGGAGAAGACCTACAATAACAAACCCAAAACAATTAAGAAAATGGTAACAGGAACATACATATCAATAATTACCTTAAATATAAGTGGATTAAATGCTCCAACCAGGAGGAAACAAGGAAGATGGCAGAAGAGTAAGACGTGGAGATCACCTTCCTCCCCACAGATACACCAGAAATACATCTACACATGGAACAACTCCTATAGAACACCCACTGAACGCTGGCAGAAGACCTCAGAGCTCCCAAAAGGCAAGAAACTCCCCACGTGCCTCGGTAGGGCAAAAGAAAAAAGAATAAACAGAGACAAAAGAATAGGGATGGGACCTGCACCAGTGGGAGGGAGCTGTGAAGGAGGAAAGGTATCCACACACTAGGAAACCCCTTTGTGGGCGGAGACTGTGGGTGGCGGAGGGGAGAAGCTTCGGAACCGCGGAATAGAGCACAGCAACAGGGGTGCAGAGGGCAAAGTGGGGAGATTCCAGCACAGAGGATCAGTGCCAACCAGCACTTACCAGCCCGAGAGGCTTGTCTGCTCACCCGCTGGCGTGGGAGGAACTGGGAGCTGAGGCTCGGGATTCCACTGGCGCACAGGGAGAGGACTGGGGTTGGCTGCGTGAACACAGCCTGAGGGGGCTAGTGCACCACGGCTAGCTGGGAGGGAGTCCGGGGCAAAGTCTGGACCTGCCGAAGAGGCAAGAGACTTTTTCTTCCCTCTTTGTTTCCTGGTGCTCGAGGAGAGAGGATTAAGAGCGCTGCTTAAAGGAGCTCCAGAGATGGGCGCGAGCTGCGGCTAACAGCGTGGACCCAGAGACGGGCATGAGACGCTAAGGATGCTGCTGCCGCCACCAAGAAGCCTGTGTGCGAGCACAGGTCACTATCCACACCTCCCTTCCGGGGAGCCTGTGCAGCCAGCCACTGCCAGGGTCCCGGGATCCAGGGACAACTCCCCTGGGAGAACGCACGGCACGCCTCAGGCTGGTGCAACGTCCCGCCGGCCACTGCCGCCTCAGGCTTGCCCCACATCCGCACCCCTCCCTCCGCCCGGCCTGAGTGAGCCAGAGCCCCTGAGTCACCTGCTCCTTTAACCCCATCCTGTCTGAGTGAAGAACAGACGCCCTCCAGCGACCTACAGGCAGAGGCGGGGCCAAATACAAAGCTGAGCCCCTGGGAGCTGTGAGAACAAAGAGAAAGGGAAATCTCTCCCAGCAGCCTCAGAAGCAGCGGATTAAAGCTCCACAATCAACTTGATGTACCCTGCATCTGTGGAATACCTGAATAGACAACGATTCATCCCAAATTGAGGAGGTGGACTTTGAGAGCAAGACTTATTACTTTTTCCCCTTTGCCTCTTTTTGTGAGTGTGTATGTGTATGCTTCTGTGTAAGATTTTATCTGTATAGCTTTGCTTTCACCATTTGTCCTAGAGTTCTATCCGTCCTTTTTTTTGTTTTTTCTTGTTTTTTTCACTTTAAAAACAAATTTATTTCTTAATAATTATTTTTTATTTTAATTACTTTATCTTACTTTATTTTATCCTCTTTCTTTCTTTCTTTCTTTCTACTTTTTCTCCCTTTTATTCTGAGCCGTGTGGATGAAAGGCTCTTGGTGGTGCAGCCAGGAGTCAGTGCTGTGCCTCTGAGGTGGGAGAGCCAACTTCAGGACACTGGTCCACAAGAGACCTCACAGCTCCACATAACATCAAACGGCAAAAATCTCCCAGAGATCTCCATCTCAACACGAGCACCCAGCTTCACTCAACAACCAGCAAGCTACAGTGCTGGACACCCTATGCCAAACAACTAGCAAGACAGGAACACAACCCCATCCATTAGCACAGAGGCTGCCTAAAATCATAATAAGTCCACAAACACCCTAAAACACATGACCACGCGTGGACCTGCCCACCAAAAAGACAAGATCCAGCCTCATCCACCAGAACACAGGCACTAGTCCCCTCCACCAGGAAGCCTACACAACCCACTGAACCAATCTTAGCCACTGGGGACAGGCACCAAAAACGACAGGAACTACAACCCTGCAGCCTTCGAAAAGGAGGCCCCAAGCACAGTAAGTTAAGCAAAATGAGAAGACAGAGAAATACACAGCAGATAGAGGAGCAAGGGAAAAACCAACCAGAAAAAACAAATGAAGAGGAAATAGGCAGTCTACCTGAAAAAGAATTCAGAGTAATGATAGTAAAGATGATCCAAAATTGTGGAAATAGAGAAAATGCAAGAAACATTTAACAAGAACCTAGAAGAACTAAAGATGAAACAAGCAACGATGAACAACACAATAAATGAAATTAAAAATACTCTAGATGGGATCAATAGCAGAATAACTGAGGCAGAAGAACGGATAAGTGACCTGGAAGATAAAATAGTTGAAATAACTACTGCAGAGCAGAATAAAGAAAAAAGAATGAAAAGAACTGAGGACAGTCTCAGAGACCTCTGGGACAACATTAAATGCAACAACATTCAAATTATAGGGGGTCCAGAAGAAGAAGAGAAAAAGAAAGGGACTGAGAAAATATTTGAAGAGATTATAGTCGAAAAATTCCCTAACATGGTAAAGGAAATAGACAATCAAGTCCAGGAAGCACAGAGAGTCCCATACAGGATAAATCCAAGGAGAAACACGCCAAGACACATATTAATCAAACAGTCAAAAATTAAATACAAAGAAAACATATTAAAAGCAGCAAGGGAAAAACAACAAATAACACACAAGGGAATCCCCATAAGGTTAACAGCTGATCTTTCAGCAGAAACTCTGCAAGCCAGAAGGGACTGGCAGGACATGTTTGATGCTGAAGGAGAAAAACCTACACCCAATATTACTCTACCCAGCAAGGACCTCATTCAGATTTGATAGAGAACTTAAAACCTTTACAGACAAGCAAAAGCTGAGAGAGTTCAGGACCACCAAACCAGCTTTACAACAAATGCTAAAGGAACTTCTCTAGGCAAGAAACACAAGTAAAGGAAAAGACCTACAATAACAAACCCAAAATAATTAAGAAAATAGGAATAGGAACATACATATCGATAATTACCTTAAATATAAATGGATTAAATGCTCCCACCAAAACACACAGACTGGCTGAATGGATACAAAAACAAGACCCGTATATATGCTGTCTAAAAGAGACCCACTTCAGACCTAGAGACACATACAGACTGAAAATAAGGGGATGGAAAAAGATATTTCATGCAAATGGAAACCAAAAGAAAGCTGGAGTAGCAATTCTCATATCAGACAAAATAGACTTTAAAATAAAGACTATTAGAAGAGACAAAGAAGGATACTACATAATGATCAAGACATCGATTCAAGAAGAAGATATAAAAATTGCAAATATTTATGCACCCAACATAGGAGCACCTCAATACATAAGGCAAATACTAACAGCCATGAAAGGGGAAATCGACAGTAACACATTCATAGTAGGGGACTTTAACACCTCACTTTCACCAATGGACACATCATCCAAAATGAAAATAAATAAGGAAACACAAGCTTTAAATGATACATTAAACAAGATGGACTTAATTGATATTTATGACATTCCATCCAAAACCAACAGAATACACATTTTTCTCAAGTGCTCATGGAACATTCTCCAGGATAGATCATATCTTGGGTCACAAATCAAGCCTTGGTAAATTTAAGACAATTGAAATTGTATCAAGTATCTTTTCCGACCACAACGCTATGAGACTAGATATCAATTACAGGAAAAGATCTGTTAAAAATACAAACACATGGAGGCTAAACAATACACTACTTAATAACCAAGAGATCACTGAAGAAATCAAAAAATACCTAGAAACAAATGACAATGGAGACATGACAACGCAAAACCTATAGGATGCAGCAAAAGCAGTTCTAAGAGGGAAGTTTATAGCAATACAATCCTACCTTAAGAAACAGGAAACATCTCAAACAAACAACCTAACCTTGCACCTAAAGTAATTAGAGAAAGAAGAACAAAAAAACCCAAAAGTTAGCAGAAGGAAAGAAATGATAAAAATCATATCAGAAATAAATGAAAAAGAAATGAAGGAAACGAGAGCAAAGATCAATAAAACTGAAAGCTGGTTCTTTGAGAAGATAAACAAAATTGATAAACCATTAGCCAGACTCATCAAGAAAAAAAGGGAGAAGACTCAAATCAATAGAATTACAATTGAAAAAGGAGAAGTAACAACTGACACTGCAGAAATACAAAAGATCATGAGAGATTACTACAAACAACTCTATACCAATAAAATGGACAACCTGGAAGAAATGGACAAATTCGTAGAAATGCACAACCTGCCAAGACTGAATCAGGAAGAAATAGAAAATATGAACAGACCAATCACAAGCACTGAAATTGAAGCTGTGATTAAAAATCTTCCAACAAACAAGAGTCCAGGACCAGATGGCTTCACAGGAGAATTCTATCAAACATTTAGAGAAGAGTTAACACCTATCCTTCTCAAACTCTTCCAAAATATAGCAGAGGGAGGAACACTCCCAAACTCATTCTACGAGGCCACCATCACCCTGATACCAAAACCAGACAAGGATGTCACAAAGAAAGGAAATTACAGGCCAATATCACTGATGAATCCTCAACAAATACTCAACAAAATACTAGCAAACAGAATCCAACAGCACATTAAAAGGATCATACACCATGATCAAGTGGGGTTTATTCCAGGAATGCAAGGATTCTTCAATATATGCAAATCAATCAACGTGATACACCATATTAACAAATTGAAGGAGAATAACCATATGATCACCTCAACAGATGCAGAGAAAGCTTTTGACAAAATTCAACACCCATTTAGGATAAAAACCCTGCAGAAAGTAGGCATAGAGGGAACTTTCCTCAACATAATAAAGTCCATATATGACAAACCCACAGCCAATATCGTCCTCAATGGTGAACAACTGAAACCATTTCCACTAAGATCAGGAACAAGACAAGGTTGTCCACTCTCACCACTCTAATTCAACACAGTTTTGGAAATTTCAGCCCCAGCAATCAGAGAAGAAAAGGAAATAAAAGGAATCCAAATCGGAAAAGAAAAAGTAAAGCTGTCACTCTTTGCAGATGACATGATACTATACATAGAGAATCCTAAAGATGCTACCAGAAAACTACTAGAGCTAATCAATGAATTTGGTAAAGTAGCAGGATACAAAATTAATGCACAGAAATCTCTGGCATTCCTATACACTAATGATGAAAAATCTGAAAGTGAAATCAAGAAAAAACTCCCATTTACCACTGCAACAAAAAGAATAAAATATCTAGGAATAAACCTACCTAAGGAGACAAAAGACCTGTATGCAGAAAATTAAAAATACTGATGAAAGAAATTAAAGATGATACAAATAGCTGGAGAGATATACCATGTTCTTGGATTGGAAGAATCATTGTGAAAATGATTGGAAAAACATTGTGAAAATGACTCTACCACCCAAAGCAATCTACAGATTCAATGCAATCCCTATCAAAATACCACTGTCATTTTTCACAGAACTACAACAAAATTTCACAATTTGTATGGAAACAAAAAAGACCCCGAATACCCAAAGCAATCTTGAGAAAGAAAAACGGAGCTGGAGGAATCAGGCTTGCTGACTTAACACTATACTACAAACCTACAGTAATCAAGACAGTATGGTACTGGCACAAAAACAGAAATACAGATCAATGGAACAGGATAGAAAGCCCAGAGATCAACCCACACACATATGGTCACCTTATCTTTGATAAAGGAGGCAGGAATGTACAGTGGAGAAAGGACAGCCTCCTCAATAAGTGGTGCTGGGAAAACTAGACAGGTACATGTAAAAGTATGAGATTAGAACATTCCCTAACACCATACACAAAAATAAGCTCAAAATGGATTAAAGACATAAATGTAAGGCCAGACACTATCAAACTCTTAGAGGAAAACACAGGCAGAACACTCTGTGACATAAAACACAGCAAGATCCTTTTTGACCCACCTCCTAGAGAAATGGAAATAAAAACAAAAATAAAAAAATGCGACTTAATGAAACTTCAAAGCTTTTGCACAGCAAAGGAAACCATAAACAGGACCAAAAGATAACCCTAAGAATGGGAGAAAATATTTGCAAATGAAGCAACTGACAAAGGATTAATCTCCAAAATTTACAAGCAGCTCATGCAGCTAAATAATAAAAAATCAAACAACCCAATCCAAAAATGGGCAGAAGACCTAAACAGACATTTCTCCAAAGAAGATATACAGATTGCCAAGAAACACATGAAAGAATGCTCAACATCATTAATCATTAGAGAAATGCAAATCAAAACTACAATGAGATATCATCTCACACCAGTCAGAATGGCCATCATCAAAAAATCTAGAAACAATAAATGCTGGAGAGGGTGTGGAGAAAAGGGAACACT
>NW_020837946.1:56883642-56884745 GCF_003676395.1 Aethalodelphis obliquidens | reverse complement strand
AAGTCTAGAAACAATAAATGCTGGAGAGGGTGTGGAGAAAAGGGAACCCTCTTGCACTGTTGGTGGGAATGTAAATTGATACAGCCACTATGGAGAACAGTATGGAGGTTCCTTAAAAAACTACAAATAGAACTACCAAATGACCCAGCAATCCCACCCCTGGGCATATACTGTGAGAAAACCATAATTCAAAGAGTCATGTACCACAATGTTCACTGAAGCCCTATTTACAATAGCCAGGACATGGAAGCAACCTAATTGTCCATCGACAGCTGAATGGATAAAGAAGATATGGCACATATAGACAGTGGAATATTACTCAGCCATAAAAAGAAATGAAACTGAGTTATTTGTACTGAGGTGGATGGACCTAGAGTCTGTCATACAGAGTGAAGTAAGTCAGGGAGAGAAAAACAAATACCATATGCTAACACATATATAGGTAATCAAAAACAAAAAAAAGTTTCTGAGGAACCTAGAGGCAGGAAAGGAATAAAAACGCAGATGTAGAGATTGGACTTGAGGACACGGGGAGTGAGAAGGGTAAGCTGGGACAAAGTGAGAGAGTGGCATGTATATATACACTACCAAATGTAAATCAGATAGCTAGTGTGAAGCAGCCACATAGCAGAGGGAGATCAGTTCAGTGCTTTGTGACCACCTATAGAGGTGGGATAGGGAGGGTGGGAGGGAGACGCAAGAGGGAAGAGATATGGGGATATATGTATATGTATAGCTGATTCACTTTGTTATAAAGCAGAAACTAACACACCACTGTAAAGCAATTATACTCCAATAAAGATGTTTTAAAAAAAAGTGTGATCAATGTTCATTAGAAAAAAAAAGAACAAAATTCACAGTAAATGCATTAGTTTGCTAGGGCTACCATGACAAATACCACAGACTGGGTGGCTTTAACAAGAGATTTATTTCCTCACAATTCTAGAGGCCAGCAGTCCAAGATCAAGGTGTTGGCAGGGTTGGTTTTATTTTCTGGGGTCTTTCTCTTTGGGTTGTAGGTGGCCGTCTTCTTGCTGTGTCTTCACAAGGTCTTCCGTGTGTGTGTGTGTGTGTGTGTGTGTGTGTGTGTGTGTGTGTGTGTG